>NC_059164.1:52907923-53207923 GCF_019923935.1 Bubalus bubalis | reverse complement strand
GACTTTGTATAATTGGCTCTAGGTTCATACACCTCATTGCTGCTGCTGCTGCTTAGTCGCTTCAGTCGTGTCCGACTCTGTGCGACCCCATAGACGGCAGCCCACCAGGCTCCCCTGTCCCTGGGATTCTCCAGGCAAGAACACTGGAGTGGATTGCCATTGCCTTCTCCAATGCATGAAAGTGAAAAGTGAAAGTGAAGTCGCTCAGTTGTGTCCAACTCCTAGCAACCCCATGGACTGCAGCCTACCAGGCTCCTCCGTCCATGGCATTTTCCAGGCAAGAGTACTGGAGAGGGGTGCCATTGCCTTCTCCATACACCCCATTAGAACTAACTCAAATGCATTCTTTTTCATGTCTGAGCAGTATTCCATTGTATGTATGTACCCCAGTTTCTTTATCCATTCATCTGTTAAAGGACATATAGATTGCTTACATGTCCTGTGCATGCTTGCTAAGTCACTTCAGTCATATCCAACTCTTTGTGACCCTATAGACTGTAGCCTGGAGAAGGCAATGGCACCCCACTCCAGTACTCTTGCCTGGAAAATCCCATGGGTGGAGGAGCCTGGTAGGCTGCAGTCCATGGAGTCGCTAAGAGTTGGACACAACTGAGTGACTTCACTTTCACTTTTCACTTTCATGCATTGGAGAAAGAAATGGCAACCCACTCCAGTGTTCTTGCCTGGAGAATCCCAGGGACGGTGGAGCCTGATGGGCTGCTGTCTATGGGGTCGCACGGAGTCAGATACAACTGAAGCGACTTAGCAGCAGCAGCAGCAGACTGTAGCCTGCCAGGCTCCTTTGTCCATGGGATTCTCCAGGCAAGAATACTGGAGAGGATTGCCATGCCCTCCTCCAGGGAATCTTCCCAACCCAGGGAGCAGACCCAGGTCTCATGTCTCCTGCATTGGCAGGTGGGTTCTTTACCACTAGCCCCACCTAAGAAGCCCTAGCTATTGTAAATAGTGCTACAATGAACACTGAGGTACATGTGTCTTTTTCAGCTTTGGTTTCCTCAGGGTATATGCCTAGATGTGGTATTTCTGGGTCATATGATAAGCTCTTTCTGTATGGTTCTGAATAGTGTTCTTTTGTACTCTGCAGGTTTAGGGGAAAAAACAAACATGTTAAATGATTGTGTTCTCTACTGCTTTATTACAAATTACCCCAAAACTTATTGGCTTAAAACAACATCCATTTATTATCTCATGGTTTGTGTGGGAAATGAATCTAGGCAAGGCTTAGCTGGGTTCTCTGCTTCAGAGTCTCTCACTGGGTGAAATCACAGTGTCAGTTTGGGCTATAGGCTCATCTGAAGGCTTAGCAGGGGGCAGAATACTTGTAAGGTCACTCATCATTTTTTACAGAATTCAGATGTTCAAGTGCTGCTGGCTAGGGACCACTTTCAATTTCTTGTCATAGTAGGGAGAGAAAAATACTGAGAGAGAAAGAGGGAGAAATTTTAGCAAGATGGAATTTTCAGGCTTTGCAACCTAATCATGGAAGGGGTATAGCATCATTTTTACCTTATTCTGCTGATTGCAAGCAAATCACTAGGTCCAGGCCACATTCAAGGAAAGGGACTACATAGGAGGTGAGGATCACTGAAGGTCATCTTAGATTGCTGCCTGCCAAGATATTTACTAATGCGTCTAGTAGAGGAGGTACTAAGTGTAAGGTACTATTTTATAGAAAGTTGTATTTTCTATTTTATAGAAAGTTGTATTTTCAGTATGCATGTAATATTATTTAATAATATTGAGAAATTCATGTGATGTTAAACATCAAATAAAACAATCTGTAAATATACTTTCATAATATATAGACTCTTAGCAACCCCATGGACTACCAGGCTCCTCCATCCATGGTATTTTCCAGGCAAGAGTACTGGAGTGGGGTGCCATTGCCTTCTTCGATAGTTTTAAAGGCATATATAAACACTGACAAATAATGAAGTAGGCTTTCAAAGTTATAAATTTTTATTATACTTTGTAAACTATTAAATGGAATATAGTTTAAATAATTATTTTGATTTAGTTTCCTAGTCAGCTGATCATTTTCAGAAATATGAATTTGGGCCTGGTATAATACTTTTTATAATATGGTAACTATAACGTATTGTTTAAACAACTGATTACTTATTGGCTTGATATTTTAATGATAGAACTCATCTTAAACTATCAAAAAATAATTATTAGACTTTAAAGTGGCTTTCTAAAATAATGATTTTTAAAAATGTATTAAGCATACCACTATTATCATTCACTAAAATAGCTAGGGAAACAAAATTATTTGAAAATATTTCTAGTATCAGAAAAAATATCTCTTTTATTCAGTATTTTGAAATTACCATTAATCTGATACTAAATAAACTACATGCATAAGATATATAAAAAATTTTATTGATATATTTGAATCAAACTTCGGTATCATACATAATTCTGGCAGTAAGATTCTTATTGAGGTAATCATTTTTAGGAGAAATTTTAACAAACCAAAAGAATGAAGTTAAGCATTCCATCTTCCTTAAAATATGCAATTTTTAATTTATCTGTTGCCCTGGGTCAAAGGCCACTAGGGAAATATTTCAAATTGCAGATTGTTTTACTTTAGTTTTCATCTTTCTCTTGGATTATGGTTTCAAATTCTCTAAACAAAAGTCTCTTTCCTCCTTGTCCCATTATCTATCCTGATTAGGGTGAGGGGCTGGGGAACAGAGGTGACTTCTTGACTTAAGGACCTTTCAGTCATGGAAAGCATGACTTTAGAAGGGTCAAAGAAGGGAGTGACTTAGTTTCTTTATGCTGAACTAAACATTAGAATTATAATCTGAGGAAATTCCAGGAAAACATCTATTTCTGCTTCATAGAGTACACTAAAAGCCTTTGACTGTGTGGATCACAACAAACTGTGGAAAATTCTTAGAGATGGGAATACCAGACCACCATACCTGTCTCCTGAGAAACCTTTATGCAGGTCAAGAAGCAACAGTTAGAAGTGGACATGAAACAATGGGCTGGTTAAAAATTGGGAAAGGAATATGTGTAACTGTATAATGTCACCCTGCTTATTTAACTTATGTGCAGAGTACATCAAGCAAAATGCCAGGCTGGATGAATCATAAGCTGTAATCAAGATTTCCAGGAGAAATATCAACAACCTCAGATATGCAAATTATACCACTCTAATGGCAGAAAGCAAGGGGAACCAAAGAGTCTCTTGATGAGGGTGAGAGAGGAGAGTGAAAAAGCTGGCTTAAAACTCAACATTCAAAAAACTAAGATCATGGTATTTGGTCCCATCACTTCATGGCAAATAGATGCGGAAAAAGTGGAAACAGTGACAGACTTTATTTTGGGGGCTCCAAAATCACTGCAGATGGTGATTGTAGCCATGAAATTAAAAAAACACTTGCTCCTTGGAAGAAAAGCTATGACAAACCTAGACAGTGTATTAAAAAGTAGAGACATCACTTTGCCAACAAAGGTTCATATAGTCAAAGCTATGGTTTTTCCAATGGTCATGTATGGATATGAGAGTTGGAAAATGAAGAAGGCTGAGCAAGAATTGATGCTTTTGAACTGTGTTGCTGAAGAAGACTCTTTGAAAATCCCTTGGGCAGCTAGGAGATCAAACCAGTCAATCCTAAAGGAAATTAATCCTGAATATTCATTGGAAGGATTGATGCTGAATCTGAAGCTCCAGTACTTTGGCTAGGTGATGTGAAAAGCCAAGTCACTGGAAAAGAGCCTGATGCTGGGAAAGATTGATGGAAGGAGAAGACGGGGGCAATAGAGAATGAGATGGTTGGATGGCATCACTGACAACAATGGATGTGAGTTTGAGCAAACTCCGGGAGATAGTGAGAGACAGGGAAGCCTCGTGTGCTGCAGTCTATGGGGTCACAAAGAGTTGAAAATGACTGAGCAACTGAACAGGTCAGAAAAGGTCAGTTTTCATTCCAATCCCAAAGAAAGGCAATGCCAAAGAATGCTCAAACTACTGCACAATTGCACTCATCTCACATGCTAGTAAAGTAATGGTCAAAATTCTCCAAGCCAGGCTTCAGCAGTATGTGAACCGTGAACTTCCAGATGTACAAGCTGGTTTTAGAAAAGGCAGAGGACCAGAGATCAAATTTTCAACATCCGCTGGATCATTGAAAAAGCAAGAGAGTTCCAGAAAAACATCTACTTCTGTTTTAAGGCTATGCCAAAGCCTTTGACTGTGTGGATCACAATAAACTGTGGAACAATAAACTATGGAAAATTCTGAAACAGGGGAATACCAGACTACCTGACCTGCCTCTTGAGAAATCTGTATGCAGGTCAGGAAGCAACAGTTAGAACTGGACATGGAACAACAAACTGGTTCCAAATAGGATAAGGAGTACGTCAAGGCTGTATATTGTCACCCTGCTTATTTAACTTATATGCAGAGTACATCATGAGAAACGCTGGACTGGAAGAAGCACAAGCTGGAATCAAGATTGCTGGGAGAAATACCAATAACCTCAGATATGCAGATGACACCACCCTTATGGCAGAAAGTGAAGAGGAACTAAAGATCCTCTTGATGAAAGTGAAAGAGGAGAGTGAAAAAGTTGGCTTAAAGCTCAGCATTCAGAAAACGAAGATCATGGCATCTGGTCCCATCACTTCATGGGAAACAGATGGGGAAACAGTGGAAACAGTGTCAGACTTTATTTTGGGGGGCTCCAAAATCACTGCAGATGGTGACTGTAGCCATGAAATTAAAAGACGCTTACTCCTTGGAAGAAAAGTTATGACCAACCTAGATAGCATATTCAAAAGCAGAGACAGTACCTTGCCAACAAAGGTCCATCTAGTCAAGGCTATGGTTTTTCCAGTAGTCATGTATGGATGTGAGAGTTGGACTGTGAAGAAAGCTGAGCACCAAAGAATGATTCTTTTGAACTGTGGTGTTGGAGAAGACTCTTGGGAGTCCCTTGAACTGCAAGGAGATCCAACCAGTCCATTCAAAGGAGATCAGTCCTGGGATTTCTTTGGAAGGAATGATGCTAAAGCTGAAACTCCAGTACTTTGGCCACCTCATGCGAAGAGTTGACTCATTGGAAAAGACTCTGATGCTGGGAGGGATTGGGGGCAGGAGGAGAAGGGGACGACAGAGGATGAGATGGCTGGATGGCATCACCGACTCAGTGGACGTGAGTCTGGGTGAACTCTGGGAGTTGGTGATGGACAGGGAGGCCTGGCGTGCTGCAGTTCATGGGGTCGCAAAGAGTCAGACACAACTGAGCGACTGAACTGAACTGACCAACTGAACAATACAAAAAATAAAATAACTCTTATAGCTTAGTTTTTTTGTTGTTTTTTTTTTAAGGTAGGTTTGCTTACTTTGGGAATTATGCTTAGTTTTTTGTTGTTGTTGTTTTGTTTAATTTTTTAATTTTTAATGGTTCTTAAATAGTGATGCTGAGAAAATCCTTGAATCTCTTCAAGGATTTATTTATAAGCAAGGAAAAAAATGGTCCTAAGAAGTTGCTTCTTCCTAGTTGAAGATATTCACATCCTTGTATGACAAAAGCTTAGTGTCTGTAATGCTAAATGATCACAATGTCCATGAACTAATATCTAAGGAAAGAGCACTTTGGGACTCAATGCAGGATAAATGAAATATTGTAATGTTATTCCAGCAATTTTAAGTGTCATTATTTCCATTTGTGATGGCTTTTTTCAGCCTCATCTTTCTTATCTTGGCCTTGATTATGTTTTATATGATTCAGAGATTTCCTTTTATTTTGAAACCATTTTTTAATCATATCTTTTATAAATACCATTTTCTTTTTTTTTGTTTAAAAGGTAGCTTAGTGGGATTTCCAAGTACCACTTTCTTGATTATGGAGAGATCCAAGAGATAACTCTTCAGAGTCTAAGAAGTAAAGACTCTAAGATAAAAAGAGACAGATGACACCAACGGACTTCATTCAGTGTCATGTCCCAGTAACACTATGGGGCAATATTTGACTACTATTGGTGGCCTTGGCAGTGCAGTTTTTGGTGTAAATAAAAGTGAGGCTTCTAAGCATATTCTTTTGTGTGTGTGGCTGTCATGTGTATTTTTTTTAATTTATTAGTATATAGTTGATTTATATGTTGTGTTTCAGGTATGCAGCAGTGTGAATCAATTATACATATTTTGACTCTCTTTTAGATTTTTTTTTTTCTGATGTAGGCTATTATATAGCATTGAGTGGAGCTCCCTGTGCTGTACATGTTAGGTGAGTTTCTGCCAGCACCACACAGCCAATAGCATGTGGCTTCAATATATTTAAAATGGGTTTTTGTTTGATCACCTAGGAAAATTTAATAAAGTGTCATTGTTAGAGAGGAGAACACTTAGTCTAGAAACCCTGTAACAGAATTCTGAGATGAATTAAAAGTTTCTGGAATGTATAAATGAGATCCTATTTTTTTTATAGACATACATGTTATAAGAAATACAATAGAACAGATATAAGGGTTTGGAGTTCTCTGAATGCCCACTTCACCTTCTCCTGTATCTCTGCGCTTGCTACTTCCTTTCTTTTTCTGCCCACTTTTCTATCTGTGGTTAAGTCCTTCTCATCACGACTGTTCTCCAAACCCACTTCATTTTTCAAACTCTTAGGATTGGGTTTGGTTCTGCCTCATGTGTCCTGTCATAGGCCCAATTCCCACTTCATAGTATGAATCCAATTATAATTTAATCTTCTCTTTACTTGGTTCTTTCCCTTACTCTGTTTTTAAATTCTTTTAGAGCAGGGGCAAAGGTCTTTAATTCTGTGCCCTTCTTACATACATTCTGTTGTTCTTCACTAACCATTATTTGTACTTAGATACTTATATGTGTGTTCGTTTGACTAACGTCTCCCCGTCCCTAGACTAAAACTTTGTGAAGACTAGGACACATGTGTTTTAGTTTCATTTTATTTCAATGTTTAGTAGAATATTTGACATTTATAGTTGATCCAACAAGAAATGCTGCCAAGACCTAACTGGAGACCTAGGGTTGAGTTTATATTCAATACTTATCTGATGAATGATTACATGCAGATTTCAATTATAGCCTGAGCTCTTCAACTTACTATTGATACTTAATCATTCTTCATTGAACTGCTAACAGTGTTTCCTTATTTTTATAGAGTAGTGATTATAATATAATCAATACATACTATACAGGGTATCCCTAGGATAAAGTTGATAGATGGATGGTAAAGAATGTATGAATTTTGAAGGACTTGGTATATGATAGTCATTATAATTAATACTAAGAGATGGGCTATACCTGTAGAGGTATTGAAGTGGACATACATCAACCTGGAAAAGGTTTTTGGTAACAGGGCTAATTCCCTTCAGGAATTTAGAGTAGATTGCTTTTCCCTTCCATAGTGAGAGAATGGCAAACATCAGATAATTAGTAGTACACTGGGCCTACAGAGCTTCAATTTCACTTTTCCTGAAGACAAGTTTACTAGTTTACTGTGGCTTCTGTAATGAAACATCCCATATTTGGTGACTTAAAACAATAAACATTTATTCTTATAGTTTCAGAGTCCAGTAGTCTGAAACCAAGGTGTTAACAGGGCTGCACTTCTGGAGGCTCAGGGTGAGCATCTGGGCCATGACTCTTTCAGTATCTGGTAATTTCCAGCTTTCTTAGCTTGTGTCCACCTTCCTCCTAGCCCTACACCCATCTTCATAGTGCCTTCTCTTACCTGTGCATCTAAGGACACTTGCTGTATTAGATAGAAGTCTACTAAAAAAAAAAAAAAAAAAAGGCAGAACCAATAGAAGATATATATGACTTATTGCAAAGTACTGGATGGAGGCTGAGCAGTCCCAGGATCGACCATCTGCATGATGGAGAACCAGGAAAGCATGTGGTGTATTTTGAAGGCTTGAGAGCCAGAGAGCCAAGGGCACAGCTTCTAGTTTGAGACGGAAATCTTGAGAACTTGGAGAGCCGAGTGTGACAGAAGACTGATGGTCTAACTCAAACAGTTGGGCCAGGTGCAAATCCAGCCTTCCTCTGCCTTTTTGTTCTATTGAGGCCCTGAAAGGATCAGATGGTGACTGTCCACACTGGGGAAGCTCATCCGCTTTAATCGGTCCACTAATTCAAATGCTCACCTCTTTCAGAAACACTGTCACAGACACGTGCATGCGTCTGTGTCCAGCTTCTTTGCGACTTCAGTCATGTCTGACTCTCTGTGACCCTGTAGACTGTAGCCCCCCAGGCTCCTCTGTCCATGGGATTTCCCAGCCAAAAATACTGGAATGTGTTGCCATGCCCTCCTCCGGGGAATCTTCCTGACCCAGGGATCAAACACACATCTCTTAGGTCTCCTGCACTGGCAGGTGGGTTCTTTACCAGTAGTGCCACCTGGGTAAGCCCAAGTAATGTGGGCATCCTTTGGCTTAGTCAAGTTGACACCTAAAAGTGAATATCACATTTGCTGTTGACATGAGGGCCACCATTGATGATCCAGGATGATCTCTTAATTGCAGAATACTTAATTGTGTCTGCAAAGACCCTTTAACCAAATGATGTATCATGCACAGGCTCTGGGAATTAGAATGTAGACATATCTTTTTAGGGGCCAGTACTAGCAGACTACAACAGTCTATACGAGAATGAGTAAGAAAACATGGCTTCATAGAAATGGGCTGTTATAACCAAAGTGTTCTGGTGTTGCTGACTTTTAACACAGATAAACTAGGTAATTGTCTCTGTGGTGATTTTAGTGATATATCTAAGACACCTCTTTCAATATATACCCTAGAACATGGTCATTTCTTGTTATTTTATTACATTGCCTGATAATGAGACTTGCTTGAATTTTTATTTAGTAGATTATTATTACTGCTATTTATTTATAATTCATTTATTAATTATTGGCAGTAACAGTTGTCATGGATTTGGACCTCTAGAGCAAGGAATTGAGTTTGTCAGCACCTTAGCGTATGGCACATTATCATGGCCTGTGCAAGTCCCCTTTCTTGTGTGTGTGCTCGTCTGTTTATATTTACGTGTTCTCTCTGATTCCTAGTCTTCACTCCTTTCCTTCCCCTCGTTACCATTCTAAGATGTTTATGTAAATCTTTATTCTTGGATGTATTGTTATAAATTGTGCTCTATTGTTTTGTGTGTGCATGTTCAGTTGCTAAGTTGTGTCTAGTGTTCCGCAGCCCCATGGACTATAGCCCATGAGGCTCCTCTGTCCGTGGGATTCTCCAGGCAAGAATACTGGAGTGGGTTGCCATGCCCTCCTCCAGGGAATATTCCCGACCCAGGGATCAAACCCAGATCTCCTGCATTGCAGGCATATTCTTTACCACTGAGCCACTGAGGAAGCCCCTGTTTTGTGTATACATACTTTTAATTATTAATTGGTCCCACACTAAAATTACCTTCTTACTTTTTTTGCTAAATAGGATGTCTTAAAGATCCATTTAGTTGCTAACATGTGTGTATATACCTGTTTCTTCTAATAACTCATGTTCTGCATCCACTCTGTAAACTTCCTGCTCTCCTAGGGATGACTGCCCAGGGGGACTCCAACTCTTTGTCACCTAAATAACATGGCCACAAATAACCCAGTTCCCCTTGTGGGCCTGGATACATTTCAGAGGGATTGAGAACATGGAAACAGGCTTGCTGCTCCTAAATTAGGATGACCATGAGTTATTATTATCTTTGTGTTTAAGGCTGGAAACCTGGGGTAACAAGAGAATCCAAGTGCTTGAGGAGGAGGGACTGTTCAAACTGGGAGAGAAAACAATAATCGGAGGTACAAGAATATTCAGCAAAACTTTGCCTTTTTCCCAAAGTGAATTAAAGGTCTGAGGATTGAATGGAAAATATAATTGATCTGCAATCCTGCATTTTTTATTTAGTGTCTATTTCTTAATAGAAAATTGGAGAAATATAGGCATTGATTTAAATCCCAGAGTCAAAAGTTCCTCTCTTTACCTGAGGCTATAAATGAATTTAGGGGCCGTGGTGACAAAAAGAAATTCTCATCTTCTCCATTATTTCACATATCTTTGTCAGAGTCATCATGCTAAAGTTATCCCTAATTGCAGTCCTAGCATATCTGTCATCATTTTCGAGGGCCTCTTGTGTTTACTACTTTTCCACAATATCTGGTATATCCAGGTTCACTGTCTATGTACCTTATTGTCTGCTGCATATGATAAAAAGCACATCTTCATTTCTGCCTTCACTCCACTTGTTCTTATCTGACATGTGTCACTGTCTCCCTTAACCTCTCGGTCCAGTCCTTCACAATGCAAGCTGGAAAGTACCCTGACAGCAAGGAAATACCCGAAGGCCAATGCCCCAGGCCAGAGGAGTCAGATAACTGAAAGGGACACTGAGAGCTCAGAGGGAAGGACCAGTCAAGCTAATTCAGCAACAGGAGATTCTGTCCCACATCCTTTGGTCACGCATTTACTGCAGAAAACCTTTGGAACTCCTGAATAGAAGATCAGATATGCCCTATCTTCGCCATCACTTAGAAGTGATGGATTCATTTACACAGCTTATCCAGATAATCAGTCAGAACAAGAAGCCTGGGTGTTTAGAAGCTGAGTCATTTTTAACTTCTCTGGGGCTTTCACATTTCTGTGCCTTGTGGGCGTTATCTCTTCAGTCTGGAATTCCCTAAGCTATTTGACAGGCAGACTTTTACTCATCAGCAGTACCCAGCTTGGTATCATGTTTCTGAAAGGACCCCTGTATCTCCCCACCCACGCCCAGGAAGTTAGGTGCTGCTACTGCGTGTTCCTGCTGCGCAATGAATTACTGATTTACTGCCTCTCCCACTCTGCTCCCTGCCCCTGTCTCTTCCCTTACACATTCTGAGCTTTGGGTCTTTCCTCTGTCTTTGAAATTCTGATGCCCAGCATATGATTTGATATATAGTAAACTCTCAGTATATGTTTGTTGAATTTAATGAACTTTATGTCCTGGTTTTTTTTTTCTTTCTGTTCTTTGGCATGCGGGATCTTAGTTCCCCAACCAGGAAATTGAACCTGTGCCTACGTTGAGGGAAATCCTGAACTTTATGTCTTTATATTTCTTTATATGTTAAATGAAGGAGTTGGGCTTGTGGGTAGTTTTCAGATGTTCAAATGTTTCAAATGTGGGTAGTTTTAAAGTGGAAGAACCAGTTTTCTCAGTTAAAAATTTAAGGGAAGAACCCATGTGTTCTGGGGGAGTGGCAAGGGGAAAGAAAGTACTCTATTTGCAGTAAGGATGGGATTCCAGAAACCTGTCCACTTGACCTCTCCTCTTCAAACAGAGCACCAGGAGATGGAGAAATACAGTTACAACAAATTGGCCTAGAATCATGATTGCTCATTTCCCTGGCAGCTTTAAAAAAATGTAATTCTGTGAAAGTTATTCTTTCAAGTAGCAACATTTTTTTTTTATGTGAAATTTTTTTTCGGTGGAATTTTTCCTAAAACGTAAAAATACTGACCTGCCTCCTTAAAAAACAGAATGCAGCACTAACGTAACCGAACCTTTCCTTAATGACTCAGGCCCTCATTAGGAGCCGTCCCTGTTTCACTGAGCTGAATTCACAAAGGCGTTGTTATGACGTATTTATTTCCCTGTATCTTCCCTGTCTGTCAGCTGTCATTTCGTCTGCTGTCACTTTTTCTGACCTAATAGCTCCCTGAGCTAAGCTCTTTTTCTCAAAGCCCCTGTGCTCTAAATTTTCTGTGAGGTAAAACAATAGAAAACAAAGTTTGTTGAAAAGTATGTGTGCACCAAAAAAAAAAAAAAAAAAAAATTAATAGAATTTGAGAAAGTCAGTGGCTGTGGTGTTGGCACTATGTGAACGTCATGGAGTTTACTTGAGGTACTAAGAGACTCGGGATTAATTTCTGGTTTCTCTGTCCTGGGTTTGGGAATTACTGAAGTCATGCTTCCACCTAAATGAGGTAGTTATATATGTTTTCTAGAGAAAATTAACCTTGGTACAATTTGGGTGAATGTACTGTTGAATGTACAAATCATTTTTAAATCAAGTAAAAATGTGGTGCAGTGGTAAAGAATCTGCCTGCCAAGCAGCCAAGCAGGAGACCAGGGTTCAACTCCTGGTTTGGGAAGATGCCCTGGAGTAGGCTATGGCAACCTGCTCCAGTATTCTTACCTGTAACTTCCCACGGACAGAGGAGCCTAGCAGGCAACAGTCCTTGGGGTAACAAAGAGTTGGACACAACTAAACAAGTTGGAGAAGGCAATGGTACCCCACTCCAGTACTCTTGCCTGGAAAATCCCATGGATGGAGGAACCTGGTGGGTTGCAGTCTATGGGGTCATTAAGAGTCGGACACGACTGAGCGACTTCACTTTCACTTTTCACTTTCATGCATTGGAGAAGGAAATGGCAACCCACTCCAGTGTTCTTGCCTGGAGAATCCCAGGGTGGGGGACCCTGGTGGGCTGCTGTCCATGGGGTTGCAAAGAGTCGGACACGACTGAAGCGACTTAGCAGCAGCAGCAGCAAACAAGTAAGCATACACACACACAATAAAATACTCTTAAGCATAAACCCCTAATTTGTATTTATTTATAAATTATACATACTTCTGTTCTAATACATATATAAGCTTTAAAACATACTTGAGAATTGAACTTACAAATGATGACATAAGAGCAAATATGAATTCTCATTCTACTGTTTCCTCCTCACATTCTAGAGAGTTGTCTTGTGAACCCCCCAGGAAGCACAATTGCACATCCAGTTGTAGACCTTTGGCTAAGGTATGTAAAAGCATTGACTTTGCTAGGCAGATAGGCCTCTAGCCAGCTGAAAAGTAATTTAAGTAATAAAGCTTTTCAAGACATTAAATAACATTTAAAAAAAATCTCCAGAACCTAACTTGTTGCCTGGAATATAATAGTTGCACAAGAAATGTCTGAATGTTGACTGGGCGATGAAGCTCAGGCAGTCCATTAGAATGCTTTATAAACTCTTTTAAGTAGTTCATTTCATTCGCTTAGCTCATGTCGGATATCTTTCACAATGTGTTTACATATCATCACATCATCATGAGTGTGTACATCACTAGACAGGAGTGGTTGTAAGGCACCATTGGAATGGCACAGTGGTTGTAAGGCACTTTGGGATTTCAGTGGCTTTGAGTCAGGGCTAGGGTATTTAATTCCAGTGGAAGGCCAGTCCCCAGGGAACCGGGATGTATCAGGATGACTATCGTGTGTGTGCACATGTGTGCTAAGTTGCCTCAGCCATGTCTGACACTGTGTGACCTTCTGGACTGTAGCCCACCAGGCTCTTCTGTCCATGGGACTCTCCAGGCAAGAATACTGGAGTGAATTGCCATGCCCTCCTCCAGGGGATCTTCCCAACCCAAGGGTCGAACCCATGTCTCTTAAATCTCCTGCGTTGGCAGGCAGGTTCTTTACCACTAGCGCCACCTGGGAAGCCCATGACCATAGTATGAGACATGATAAAATCTGTTTAATAAAGACATTATGTGATACTCTCTGAGGCATTTGGGCTGGTGGAGGGGCACAGGCAGTAATAGTACTAAATAAAATGATGATTCTCAAAGCTCATCAGGTAACAGTCTTGTGGCATTGGGAAGGGGGTGGAGAATGGGGGAGGGGTTAGTAAGGACCCATGTGGATTGAGTTTCAGGGCTTAGCTGTGGTGTAGGCCTTCTGTTCTTACACAGCATGCTTACCTTGGGTGCTTACGACCTTCTTGCTGGTAAAGTACCATCTGTGTGCTTGTATTCCAGACACCTATCCAGCAACCTACTGCATGGTTCCAATTAGCCATTTCACAGGTTTCTCAGACACTACATCATCTACATGACTAATTTAGCAGCTTTTCCTCCAAACATGCTTCTCCTGAATGTTTCCATCTCTGTAGGTAATATTGTCCCCCATCCACCAAGATGCAGAAAACTGCCAAGTTACTCTTGATTCCTTTAGTTTCTGTATCCTTTATCTCAGCCTTTTTGGGTTCCATTCCTACTGCTATCATCATCCCTCATATCTTACTTGGACTTCTGAGCCACAATCTCAGTGCCTCCAAATCATTTTACTTATTCCAGAGTGGCTTTTATAAGTAGAAATTTGGAAAGCATGTCCTCCTTTTTCAAAGTTGATTAAGACCTCTGTTCTTCCTTCAGCTCCATGCCCCATTTCTCTCTCTTGCATTGGGTTATCCTCTTCCATTGAACTTCTTTCAGGTTTTCAGTGATGCTAGGCTGTCCTCAGACCTCTGCACGTCCATACACACTGCATGGAGCAATCGTTTCTCTTGTTGGTTTCTTCTGGTAGCAGCAGAGATATACCTTTTCCAGAATCATTTTCCTGATCCTAGACTAGACTGTATTTCCCTGCAAAGAAGTACTATCATGGTATTCCAGAACTTCCTTGTTGTCCCAATTGGCAGCTGTTATTAAGTGGTTGTATATCCATATTTTCTTCTAGACTGTGAGCTTCATTGAAGGCAGTGGCCACATTGATTATCTTCACCCATGACAGTGCCCCCCCTGCCCCCAATACACATTACTGAATTAAAGAATGAGAGGATAAGGGCAATGTAGTGCTCATTAGGAACTAAGCTAAGTATTGAGACAGATAACTGAACAAATAGAGCAAGGGACTGGGTAAATGGACAGTCTGATGAACACTGAGGAGTCCACACTCAATTCCTGGGTGTCAAATACAAGGCTTATAGAGGAGTACCTGAGGTTACCTAAAGACACAAGATAGACTTTCAGTTAGACTTGAACTGTAAATCCTAGCAGTGTAAGCCTGGCAAGGTACTGAAAGGGCTGATGTAAGAAGTCTTTGAGATAGTTTGTGTATAGACTGCACATGTATACCAGGCATGGTTACCTGTTATTTTGATGTGGCCCTTGTGACATCATTATGCCAAGTTCAACATTACTCATTAACGTGCTTCTGCTAATAATAATAGTTAATGAGTATTTTCCTCATATCTGATAATCTCCTGAAAATTATCTTATTTAGTCCTTATGGGACCTATGAAGAGGTACTCTTATCATTCTCATTTATGAGGCAACCAAGACATAGAGAGGTTGACTGACTTACTCCAAGTGTTACTGAGCAAGATACAGTATTTGACTGTTTTGGGGATTCTACCACACAGAGTCTCCTTTGTTCCTAATATTTTTATTTGAATTTCTTTCCCATTAAAGAGTAAGGTGTTTAAATTTAATTCAAGGAGTTTTTATTGAAACACCTACCGTGTGTGTGACATTAAGTATTGTGTGAAATTAAATTAACAAATATTTATCACTGACTATGACTTTCTAGAAGAGTGCTATAATTTCGTAAGTATTCAGGGAGTTTAATACCTTAATGAGGGTATTTTTTAAAAGGCAGAGAAATATATAAAATAGGGATAGAATAGAATCTAGATACCAAGTTTCCTCAGTGTTCGCTCTCTAATGGTAATGCAGTTGTCCTCAGAATTTATCTGTTTTCATCAAGTGGATTTCAAGCAGTCCAGGCCCCCAGACAAATTTTCAGAGAGTTAAGGCACTTTTACACACACCATTCCTAAAAGCTCTAAACTTAAAAATAAAAAAAAGCATTTATTAGTCATAGGTTATTGGACAGAATGTCATCCACCTTTTGGGGCAGAATATGGTCTCAATAACTGTCATTAGAAATTTCAAAGACAGTTTTTCAGGTTTAATTGAAAGTAAGTTTGGCTATACAGATTGTTTATAGGCAAGAAATACGTCTTCTTAATCAATTGGAACCAATTCCAGTTGGTTTCTTGAAGAGATGAAATTCCTGGGATATTATTGCTACCCCTAGAAGGAATATGCGTCCAATGTACATCTTCTCCAATTTTGATAACATTAATGTAAATTACTCTTGTCCTAAAGAGTCAGGGAATGAGTTTATTCTAGCTTTCTACAAATTTTGCATTTCACTCTCAATGAATAAAGAGCAAAAGTTATCTGAAGTACACTGTATCTTCAAATTATTTTATAGATGTTATTCTTGGTTCATCAGATTAAACTGCAATCAGAACATCTCCTTTATAAATGGAGAGTTGTCAGCTTTTTACTTCTGACCACGTTTATCTCCCCACAGAAGCCATCTGTGGAGATATTTGCCCTGATATAAGCTGGGGCTTGAGACCAGGGCCAGAGCATCCTCAAGGGTGTCACCCTTTTCCTGGATGCCTCTTGAGTCTTCATGTAGCTGCAACAGGTTTTTCCTGTCTGGGATCCTGTTTGACCAACATAAACAAAGAACTGGAAAACAGAATAAAGACTTCTTCAGAGCCAGAGATGAAGAGATTAACCGCTCAGCTAGGGGTCAGGGTTTCAAAACTGCTCTTTCTGTATTCTATCGGAAAGTGATACTTTTTCATTTTGCATTGTCCACCCTGAAGGCTTCTACTTCCTTCGAGGCATTCCCATAATGTCAGTGGGTCTGGGGCAGGAGTGGGAGAGGGATGGGGTGACTCTCTGAGTGGGGGGCACTCTTGGGCAGCCAGGGAATAGCCAGCTCCCTCCTTCCCCTGGGAGGACACTCCCACCCCACCCCGCCCAGCACCAACCCTGTAGGGCTTTGGCCTCCTGACCCAGACAGAGCCCGGCGCGAGGCACCCGGGTCGCACCGCCCCCAGCCTCGGGGCAGAGAGCCAAGAGTTCGAGGCCTCTCTGATCCGGATATGATGAAAAGGCGCCACAGCGCGAGAAGTGTTTCTGGAGTGCAGGAGTGGTGGAAGGGGGAAAGAGAGGCACAGGGGCAAGAGTCCCCTCGGAGAGGAACCGGCCAGGCTGAGCTGACTGGAAAGAGGGGGCGGAGAGCACGGAGTCAGAGGAGCGGCTGCTGCCATTGCCTCCACTGAGGTGTCTGCTGAGCGGGACGGAGGCTGGGAGGGACACCCAGAGGCGGCTGCCTGCCGCCGTCAAGCCACCGCGACCTGCGGCCCCTGCCGGAGCCTCAGCCTCGCTAACTTTCCGAGGCGGAAGAGGAGGAGGAGGAGGAAAGGGCTTTGAGTGTGTTGGGGGGATGCCGAGGTAGGTGGCGGTGCTCTTGGCGGGAGGAGGAGGGGTCTGATCCCCTCCCCGAGCTGCTCCCAAATCCGATCTCCCTTCCAGCGCCTCCCCCTTGAGTGCCCCTCTTCTATCTGCTAGGACTTACTGCTGTCAACTTGCTGGGTAACAGTTTTCCTCCCGGGTTTCAAATCAAAACTTCCCCGGGGTGGGGTTTGGGGAAGGGAAGCAGAGGGGGAGGGAATGTCCCGCAGGGGTGGTGTGCTCTTCTCTCAAAACACTTTTTTTTTTTCTCCCAATCCTCGCCAGAAGCATTCAGTTCCCTGCACCCAACACCTCCCAGTCCCTGGTGCATCGACCCCGAAGGGCGGCGAGCTAGGCGGAGGCGCGGCGAGGGCTCAGTGGAGCGGCCCATGTCCGGCGCGGGCGAAGCCCTGGCTCCCGGGCCCCAGCGCGGGGCTGAGGCTGGCGGTGGCCGGCTGGGCGCCCCAGCCCAGGGTGAGTGCCGCTTGCAAGTTGCAAGCTCCTTTGTCACTGTTGCATTTTAAAATGTATTCGCACATTTACTGCTTGGAATCTGGGTGTGGGGAATTGGTGCAAGGACTGAGCCTACCTCGCCGTCTTGAACTTTTGCATAGTTAGCATTATTCAATCAAGTTCTCCAGGATCACAGCCTCAGATCAACAACCGGATAAGAGGGCGGGATCCGCTGATCTCTCCACTCCCCCTTCCTTTGGCTGCCGAGAAACTGGATGTGTACAGGATCACTTCTTTCTTAAACATATGCATTTCAGGGCCTAAGACCCAACAGTGTGGGCTCCAAAGCGCTTCCCCACCACTTAAGTTCTGTGTCTTCAGCAGATCCAAGACTGCCGCTAGCTTTTTGAGAAACCTGCACTCTCCCTTCTTCATCTTTCTGTTTCTTGTGGGCTCCTCTGCAGCTTTGATAATTCAGGTTTCTGTGACCAATTGCTTTGGAATGGCTCAGGCATATGCTTTCAATAACTGTTTTTGTTTTGAAATAAACAGGCTTCAAAAGAAATGTTTTCCAAGAATGAATTAGCTCTTTGTGTTCATCCAAGTTGTAAACAAATACAGTCTGTGGAAAAAAAAGTACTCCTTTCCTGGGAAACTTCCATAAGAAGCTTATACACACACAAGTCAGGATCTTCTCTTGAAGGTAACATACTTCAGGTTGGTGACAGAGAGAAAGGATCTTAATCTGATGTATCTTCCTCTTAGTGTGACTCTGCTTTAAAGGGTTCTGACTCATTTAAACTAAATAATTTTCCAGGGTTCAGAAACCTATGTTTAAATTTTGATTTCAAGCCTGATATCCTCCCAGCCCCCCAGCCTTAATAATAATGTCATGAGCTTCTTGGGATTCTTTTTGTTAAAGCAGTAAAAAGTGGAAGAGAAGTTAATGTTGAACCCACAGTAGGTAAAAGCAGAAAACATCCATGGCTAAATTAGAATGTTCTGGCATTCAAAGGCTGTTAAATTGAATTATGTTTATCGTTGTTTTTTTGCTTCTAAACAGTGAGTCATTTTTTCTAAATAGAAAAAATCAGAACTAGAATGATAAACACGTTTTCCCAGAAGCAGCACATGTTCTGCACATTATATTGCCAAGGCAGTAGTTTTCTTGTCATTAGGCATGTCCTCAGTAGTCATATGGGCTCCTTGATGGGTTGTTCAGGTTCACACTTGAGCTGTTAATCACTAGTGTTAACAAATGCTTATGTCAAAAATCAAGCTCAAACACACTAGAAAAACAGTTGACTTAGAACTAACAATATCTGCAATGTCCAACTTTAAAAATATACATTTTAAAGTCAGTAGGAGTTGCAGTGATACCTAATCCATCTGTGCAGATGTAATGGTGTAAGGTATCGCATGATATGTTTTTAGGAAGCCAACCTCTAGAATGTTCTGAAGAAAACTGTGGACTGCATGTAACACATTATCAGTGTGGAAACTCTTGGGTTATGTTTTACCTGAAAATTGACTCAATCTCAGCAGCATTTTTGTTTGTTTGGTTTTTTAAATTAGTTTACTTTGACTTGCTGCATCCTTTAAATAGGCATCAATTTAATTGTGAATGTAATATAAAGTTAAGTTTTTTACAAAAGAAAATCTTCAGAATCTTGTTAAAAGGTTGTATCTCAAACAAGCAGATCTCATAAGTTGAAGGAAAAAATTTTTGGATCAAGTGGGCAGGGAGAAAATTGTATGTAGCTGCCATGGTTAGGGTGGTTTTGTTGGTAAAGATGCTAGTGAAGAAACTTCGCCTGCAGGCCACACTTCTCTAAACTCTTTGTAGAGTTCTTTCATCCTCGTCCTTCTGTCCTTGGATTCTTGATCATCTTTTCAGAAGAATAATTGAATAATACTCTGGTAAGATATGGCTGCTTACTTAATAGAAACCTAATTTTAAAGCTTTATATATTAAAATCAGTGAGAAAAATGGAATGTTATATGAAAGTTAGCAGAAAATGTCTTTTCATGAAGGAGAAGGATAAAATCAAGTCTTCCCCTGCAAACAAAATTAAATATATATGTGTGTTAATAGCATATATATGTGTGTTAATATGCATATGCATATGTGTGTTAATATGCATATGCATATATATGTGTATGTATGTAAAGACATATAACCTGTTCATGTATTACTGTGTTGTGAGGAGCTATGTGTACTACTAACTGAAGGCATAAAAAGTTAAAGTTGAAAGTAAATTTGGGTGGTCTCTAGTCTGAACTTCCCATCAAATCTAGGATTTCTTTCTGCATTTTTTCAGGTGGTTAAATGCCTACAGTGTAGCACATTCTGCTTATCAGCATTCATATTGATAGTTATGCAAGTTTTTCATGTTGAGAGCAAGGTCTCTTTCTTTGCAACTTCTCCCCTTTGGCTGTGATTCTTCTCCAAGCACAGTTCTGTTGCTCTGAAAGCATTAAAAATCTTATTTGTGCATTTTGAAAATTGTTACAGACAAAGATATAAGCTCATATGCCCCATGCTGTCAGAAGGAACCAGGATGGGTGTGGGAAGATAGGGAGCAGTGGGGACTGAGGACCCCTGGAGAGCTCTGGGCCCAGGAGGCAGTGCTTCTCAGTCCAGCTCACTGTTGCCACTTGGGTTTAATATCTTCCAGTATTTCAAGAGATACTGGAAATATGGATTTTTATGTATCATCACTCCCTTTTAAAAGTTGGCAGCTAATTAAATCCAATTTTTATCCAGGCCAAATAAAACAACCACACCTGCAGGCTGGAAATGGCTCCAAAGCAGCTGATTTGTGATTTCTGTTATAGAAACTAGAAAGTAAATGTGTGATTTAAAACTGTTTCCCTATTTATGGTGAACTTCTGAAAGACTGATTTGATTGACCTTCTCACGCATGAAGGGTAGTTTGGCCAAACTTCTTTTTGTTTTAAAAGAGACTGGATCTTGTATGCATGGTTCCTCTAATTGTCATTATTTTCTTTTTTGGGTCAAGCACCTTGATAGGCATTTGCTTTTTTGTGCACAGTTATTAGAATCCATATGGTTAAAGGCAAGTCGTTCAGTCGTGTCCGACTCTTTGCGACCCCATGGACTGTAGCCCACCAGGCTCCTCCATTCATGGGATTCTCCAGGCAAGAGTACTGGAGTGGGTTGCCATTTCCTTCTCCGTGGTTAAAAGAGCCTTTTAATTAAATGCTTCCGTTTGCTACTTATAACTAGAGGGATCTTTAGAAATAACTTAATCCAGTTGACTCACTTTCTAGAAGGGATGTTCAGAGAACTTAAGTGACTTGTCCAGGGTTTCATACATAGTCAGTAGAATCCAGTATAGAAGCACAAATTGTAAAATATATGTCATTGTGATAAATGTGGATTAAAGTAGACAATCAGTAGAACTTTTTTCCTACAGATGGGTGAATTGAAAATAATCAGCTTTGGATACTGTGAATCACTTTGCCTGTTCTGGTCCTTGCATCCCCCCTCCCTCCCCCATTGCATTTGCCAAGATTTAGACTATTGGACTGTGTGCTAGAATATTCTTTAATGTGATAATGTGTGATTTAATGCACTCTTCTCTCTTGGGAGAGTCCTCTGAGACTATTAGGCGGACTTTTCATAGCAGGATGCAAAATGCCAGTAAAGTTAATTAAAAATAATTTAAAATAGAAGCTAGGGAGAAAATCTTCAAGTTGAAATTACATAAGAAGAGCTTTGACTTAGAAGCTTAGCTGACTTGTCAGGAATTTATAGTGGCTAATCAGATTTCCTTTATGGGAAGCCTGTTTATTTCAATTTATACCACGTATGCTCGTAATATCCATAATCTTTAACTTTTACCATATCGTTTTATCCTTTAAGAATGGCATTTCTCAGAGTGTGTCATCTTTGGGCACCTTCTGTCTCTGGTCCTCAATCAGGGATGAAGTGCCTTGCAGGAGACATTTGGTAACTTCTGGAAACATGTTTGGTATGGCGGGGTGGGTGCTCCTGGGATGCAGTGGGTAGAGGCCAGGGAGAACACTATACACATCTTATAATGCACACAATACGGTAGCCCCTCAGAACAAAGGATTATCTGGCCTGGAATAACAATGGTGTTCAGATGCTATTCTAGTCTCTCAAGGCTACCAACATCTTTGGCTCCACTCTAGACTTACAGAATCAAGAATCGGCATTTTTGACAATCTCCAGGTGCTCTTTGGGCTTCCCCGGTAGCTCAGACGGTAAAGTGTCTGCCTACAATGCGAGAGACCCAGGTTTGATCCCTGGGTCAGGGAGATCCCCTGGAGAAGAAAATGGCAACCCACTCCAGTACTCTTGCCTGGAAAAGTCCATGGACGGAGGAGCCAGGTAGGCTTTCAGTCCATGGGGTCGCAAAGAGTTGGACATGACTGAGCAACTTCATTTCATACTTCATACTTCACTTAGGTGCTGTTTATCTCTAGTTGAGAATCATTGTTTTTACAGGCTTTTGATTTTTAAAAGTCTCTTTTTTTTTTTCTAGAAAGCCTTAAAAAAAAATCTTGAGAAACGTCTCCTTTTCAAGTTCCAAACTTTAAATCATATCACTCCATGTGTATTGTCTCTTAGAGCTCGCCAGCATTTTTATCCCATATCCCAGTTAGTGAACTGAACTGAACTGAGGCCTGAGTCTTCATCCTCAAAAAAGTTTCCTGTCAAGTTATGTATACTATTGTACAAATATATGTGAATATTAGATAATAAATATATAAATACACATTGAAAAGAATGAGATAAAAATAAGTCAATAAATAGATCTTTTAATACTTTGTTCTACTGCCTCAGTAGATATTTTTGTCCCGTTATCCTGGACTTCTCTCTAGGGATCTCAGCATTTTTATGGAATAATAAGGAAAGAAGTCCCTAATTTTCACATGATCTGTATTCACTTATAAGTTGGATTTTTGAAATCTGGATTATCCTTTCTCATAGAAACAGAATGATAAATTATGTTTAGCTCAATAATCTCAAAAAGATGGTTGAAAATTTTATTAAATGTTATTATAGAGAACATACTCTTAATGATACTGGCAACCACATACAGGTAATTAAGAAAAAGGTAAGTGAAACATTTTCAATACAGGTGCTTTAGAGAATAGGCTTAACTGGAAAACTATAAGAAACTTTGTCTAGATTTGGAAGAGGATTTGGGGGCATTTCAAGCACTGTAGACCTTATGCTCCAAATCCTTTTTCGCTTAAAGGAACTAATGTTCATTTTGTAAGTTTAGAGAAATGCAAGCCTTATCAGCTTGACATAGTCATGTTCCCTCTGCTAAAAAAAAAAAAAAAATCAAATGTATAAGAGAAGGAGTAACTGGGAGAAACCTAAGAAGGGAGGGAGGAAGGAAGTGGTTAAATGATTATGACGATAAATTTAAGAAAATGTTTGGAGAGCTTAAATTGTTTGAGCTGAGAACTGCAAATAAAGTTCTAAGGGACACTATGGTATGAACTGAGCTGGATGGGACTGTGTTAAGGAAGGAGATGATGGCACAAAATCTTGAGATAGGCAGGGAGCACTGTTGACTTTGAAGTAGGCTCTAGTACATATTTGTGGAATAAATGATTGGGTAAATGGAGGGCTTGGTTGCTGTCCAGAACAAGTGTGAGTCATGGCAGCAGATGGCAAAGAATAGAAATAGTTTGGGGGTCAGGATGGAGGATGGGAATAGGGAAAGCATTTATTAACATATGTTTGTGTTTGTAATTCAGGGGAATTTCATAGCAATTTTCATCCCTTCCATAACCTTTTTGTTTGTTCTCATGTTGTTTACTTCTGTCTTACTCAGGTGCTCTGTGAATGTTCTGTTATATATATATATGCACACACAATATGTATAAAGAGAGGTGATGCTTTGTGACGGATACAGAGAAAAATATTGATGAATGAAATCTGGGGCTTGCAATATATTGGAGAAATACATTTACACATACTTATAAAGAAGATGGAAAGGTGCTATAGAGAGACACAAAGAAAGTGATGGCAAACAACATGGGAGAGAGGTAGCATCTCTATCTGGGGCATTTGGAAGACAAAAAAAGCTTATGATTTGAGTTGGACCAAGAATCATGGTCAAACTCCACAAGATTTGTGGAGATAGATGTGAAGATCAAGGTCTGTTACAGAATGTGGAGGACTTCACTAAGAGCATTGTATGAGCTCTATTAAGGAGTTGAAAATAAGGTAACGCTGTAAAGATAAGCTAAAGTAATTTTGAGGAGGTCTTGATTCTCCTGAGAGGAATCTGTATATCCTTTCTGTAGGCAGTAGTGAGCTATTGAAAGTTCTTGATAAGGGTAAGGATAGGACCAAATTGGTGTTTTTAGAAAATAAATCTGGTGGCAGTTCAGAGGATGATTTTGAAGGGAGAGGCAAGAGTGACGGTCGTGACTTTGCGGAAGGATTTTACAATAGCCTGACAAAAGATGAGAGGAGTACCAGTGGGAGTGGAATTGAGACTATGGATTTAAAACAATAGCAAAAGTAGGACAGTGCTCTACCTTGCTGTGAGAGAATGTTGAGGGCTTTGATTTTTACTTACTCATTTTTGAATCTCCTAAAACTAGGCACAGTGCCCAATTTTGTTCAATGGCATTTATGTAGTTCGGCATAATACTTAATATGGGAGGTGGTGGAAAGATAGAAATTTAAGGTAATTCATAGATTTGCTTTGTAATCTGAGTGGAAACACAGGAGGAGTTGAGTCTTCTTTTGATCATGTTGTTCCATGCTAAGCCAGGATCACCAGTAGGCAACTGAAAAAGAGAATCTGTCACTAGGAGAGTGGTGAGGGTCAGTCTTACAGACTGAGTTTACCACCAAGTAGCTGATGGATGGGCCTAAGAGTGAGAGAGGATACTTGAGGACCAGATTTAGGGGAATGGCTAGCCTTTTGGGAGAAGAAGGAAAAGAATACAGAGAGAGAGTTTATAGGATTGGTCACAGAAATGTTAGATATTTAGGGGCCATGGAAGATGAGAAGAGCTGTAGTTTGTAAGAAGCAGGGTATAGAGAGGGCTGCTTTTGGATGGGGAATTTTGAGCATGTCCATCACACACTAATGGAAAGAAAGCCATGGGACAGAAAGAAAAAAGATGAAAGAGCCTGTGGTGGAACCGCGGTGCAGTGGGTGTTTGTAGTTGAAAGAGTAAAATCTTGGGAAGGAACGGGATGATGATAAGACGAGTCTTTGGAAAGTTGGGAATGTTCCCCTTTGAGATGGGGATTGGAGAAAAGGATGAGTGATCATCTAGAGAAAATTTCATATGAGTAAGAGATTATTGAAGGCCTTGATGTTCTCAGAAAAATAGATGTAACATTTGCTGAGAGCAAGTTGGGGTTAGGATGAGTCAAGAAATTTGAGATGTGTGGAAAAGATTGGGAAGGATTCAAGAAGGAGTCCATCTGGGGCAAACAAAAGGATTGCTCAGTAACACTGAAAGCTTAACAAAGAATGAATGGCATGAATTTTTAGTGGACACGGTCAGCATGGTTGATTGCTTTTCTCAGCAAGAAGCATTCGGGACCTTGGGAATAAGAAGCAGATAGAATGGATTTTTGGAATTGGCTTAGGGTTGGAGATTGGCAGAATGAAAGCAGTGGGAGTGGGGGCAAGGGAGGAGTATCAGGCATGTGTGGGAAAAGTGTGTTTGTACCAACTGGTCTTGTGTTCCAGGCTATATGGGGAGCTAGAGAGACCAGAAGTACAATTAACAGGCTATGATTTCTGGTCAGCAAGAGTCATGCCTGTTGGCCTTGTTTAGTCAGTTCACATACAAGGATTTAACATATATAATTGAGTGACCTTTACAGGGCTAGTGGGGAAGCTGTGGAATTTTTGGGTGTGTAAGAGCCTTTCCTGTTTCTTTGAACCTTGTTTCCTGGATCATGTTGGGTTGATTTCATGGAAAGGTCTAATAACAGTGTGCAATGACTTTACTAGCATTATATTTTTGTAATAAAAGATTTGGGGGGAAAGGAAACATAAATTGCCACAATCTAAAAGGCCATTTGCAAGTGGAAAATTAGTTAGAACAACAGCAAACAGAAGAGGGAAACAATTCAACCAAATTGTTTTTCTGAGTTAATGTAAGTATTCCACCCTATAAAGGCATGGGATATGGGTTTTATGTTTCTAGTCCTAAAAGTTTTTATTCAGTTTTTATTAAGGGGAGATGGATTCTGCACTGGCTAGAGTCTAGACGTTTGCATAGTTGAATTTTGCTGCAGCCCTTCCTCCTGCCTTCATCAGTCCTGTGTTGGATGATTCTCTCTCATAACCTTTTTCTCTCTCATCTTTTCCCCCCTCCTCTCTCTCTTGCCGTTAACACTGAAGTTTCTTAAGCTATTAGTATTTTCTTTTTATGTTAGCCTACACATCCTGATGGAGCTAAGGTTTCCACTGTAACTTTTGGAAATTGAGTTGTATTTTATAGATTCTAATTGCTTAGAGTTCACTAAGCAGGAACTATGAAAAGAGTTATTTTAACATTAATTTCGTTTGTGGTTTCTGCTTGCAGTCCACTTCTGTTTTCAGATTCACACCCACATGATCTGAAGTAAGATGATTCATATGCATGTGCTTTTATGCCTGATTTTTACGTAGTTTCAGGAATAAAGTCTGAAATACATTTTCTTGCTAGCACAATATATCTTACCAAATATATCAACATATTTAAACTGGGAAACTTATGAACAACTATTTCCTTTGTGCCTACTATGTACAAAATCCTGTGACAATTGAAAATGTGTAACACACGCTCTGCCCAGAGAGAACCTGTAAGCTAAGTGAGAGAGAGGATAAGGTGTGTGTGTGTGCCAAATCCCTTGTCTGAATATCAGTTCAAGATAAGAGCCCTGTGACAGATTAGTTTACGGCCAGTTGCAGGGTGACTGGTTCAGTTCTGGAGCTTCTGGAGGTTAAGAGAATCTCAGGATACCAAGGGGTCAGTCTTGTCTGAATTAGGCTGTGAGTGATCCGAGCTGAAGAAGACACAGTTTGTAGGGCTTTTTGGTTTGGACTGTGCAGAGTTGAGCTCTAAAAATGAGGCACCTTGTGGTTGGGCAGGTGACACAGCCCCTGAAGGCAGATGGCAGAGGACAAGGGAACCAGTTTCCTCTCCTCACTTTCTCTACTCATAGAAATAGTTCGCCTGCTTTTTTCATGGTGAATCAGCCTTTAATCTTTTGGGTCTTTATAAATATAGACCTACTTTGTTCTTATTTTTCTCGTCACATCACCCAAGCAGCATGCAGGATTTTAGGATGGTTTTCTGAGATTTTACTCTCTATTTCCTACTGAGATACAAGCTGAAATTATCGAACATGGGAAAGGTGTAGGAATTTGCAACATGAATATATGTACAATGTTAAAATAACTCTATCAGGTTTTTGCCCATATGCAAAATGAATTTAATTCTTACTGAGCCAAAGGTCTGTCTAGTCAAGGCCATGGTTTTTCCAGTGGTCATGTACGGATGTGAAAGTTGGACTGTGAAGAAAGCTGAGCGCTGAAGACTTAATGCTTTTGAACTGTGGTGTTGGAGAAGACTCTTGAGAGTCCCTTGAACTGCAAGGAGATCCAACCAGTCCATCCTAAAGATCAGTCCTGGGTGTTCTTTGGTAGGACTGATGCTAAAGCTGAAACTCCAATACTTTGGCCACCTTATGTGAAGAGTTGACTCATTGGAAAAGACTCTGATGCTGGGAGGGGTTGGGGGCAGGAGGAGAAGGGGATGACAGAGGATGAGATGGCTGGATGGCTACACCAACTCAATGGACATGAGTTTGGATGAACTCCGGGAGTTGGTGATGGACAGGGAGGCCTGGTGTGCTGCAGTTCATGGGGTCGCAAAGAGTCGGACATGACTGAGCGACTGAACTGAACTGAAACTGAACCAAGGAGTAACATATTCAATCTTTATTTTAGAAAAGCATTTCTATTTGGAAGAGAAAGTGAGGATAGGCCCTAGTGGTGGATATAGGCAAGGAAGTATAGATTTAAGAGAAATTGAGAGCTATAACTTATTAGCAGGTTCTAGCAATTGATTGTTGGGAAAGGGACAATAAGGAGAAAATAGAGAACTAACAGTGATTCTGTGAATACCATTGACCAATGTACAAGCTACAGTTGGAGAAACAGGCAGGGACAGAAGAAAAGTGGAAATGTTAAGTTTGACTTGCTAAAGGTATATTGGTGTAGAGCTAAAACTTCAAATCTATAGGTAAAGCTAGGAACTGGGGTGAAGATAATGGATCTATAAGTTATCCTCCTGGAGGTGACTAAAACTGGAAGTTAATGAGATTGCAGAAATTGTAAAGCCAGAATGGGTTGGTGGTCTTAAAGGAGAATTCCAAGTAGGCAGTGCCCCAAAGAAATGATCCAGAAGGCCAGAGAATGTATTGATGAATTAAATAAGAGGCTTCTGGTTTTCTCCTTTAGGAGAATTACAGAGAGGAAGCATCTCCCAACTTCTAATTCATATCCATCATTCTGAAGTCTAATAAATCAATTTCAATATACTGCAGAGTCTCTCATTATTGTCATATTTTTGGCTTCACCACTATTTGTAATGCTCTTCTCCATCCTCTCTCACTTATTTATTTCAAGATCAGACTCAAATCATAGCTTAGAAATGCCTTTACAGATTAAAAAACTTCTTTGGTTAAGTTTTGACTTCCATTGGCCTTCACTTTTGTAAATAGTGCTCAATATGAGTTGATATCTTAACCAGAGAGCTTGGGTTAAAATGTTCTTGATAAAATCTGTTGGTATAACTGAGAGGTAACAAAAGTTTTAAAAACTATGGCACTTAGAATAATGATGATGCTAAAGCACTAAAGATGGGTGTATAACCTTATTTTTAAAAAAGGGGAAGAAGGTAAAGTCCTCAATTTCTTTTATAATAGAGTTAATTGCTAAGTAGGGGGACTACTCTAGATGAGGTGTCTCTGGATTTCAGCAGTCATTAAGGTAAATTCTTTCAGGATAACTTTTTTAGATAAGAGTAAAAAGATTAAAAAGTAAAAAGATGGTGACTGCAGCCGTGAAATTAAAAGACACTTAACTCCTTGGAAGAAAAGTTATGACCAACCTAGACAGCATATTAAAAAGCAGAGACATTACTTTGCCAACAAAGGTCTGTCTAGTCAAGGCTATGGTTTTTGCAATAGTCATGTATGGATGTTAGAGTTGGACTATAAAGAAAGCTGAGTGCCGAAGAATTGATGCTTTTGAACTGTGGTGTTGGAGAAGACTCTTGAGAGTCCCTTGGACTGCAAGGAGATCCAAGCAGTCCATCCTAAAGGAAATGGGTCCTGAATATTCATTGGAAGGACTGATGCTGAAGCTGAAACTCCAATACTTTACCCACCTGATACAAAGAACTGACTCATTTGAAAAGACCTTGATGCTGGGAAAAATTGAGGGTGGGAGGAGAAGGGGATGACAGAAGATGAGATGATTGGATGGCATCACCGACTCAATGGACATGAGTTTGAGTAAACTCCAGTTGGTGATGGACAGGGAGGCCTGGTGTGCTGCAGTCATGGGATCACAAAGAGTTGGACACGACTGAGCGACTGAACTGAAAAAGATTATCATGCTTATAAAAGTAGATTGAATGTGGAGGCTCTGTCACATGGAGGAAGGATTAGACTTTGATGGCAAAGAACAAAATACTATAAATCAGTGAAAATTATAAGTCAATTTTAGACGATTTGGGGGAAGTCTTTGAATACTTAAGAAGTCCTGACATGAAGTAAGCTATCTTCTGAGGCTGTTTCCCTGTCTCTGGAATTATTCATGCCTGCTCTCCTTGCCTTCATTCTGGGATGCTGGATGTTGATATTTTGAACTGAATTTATGTTATCAGGTTGCGTTAAGAGATCTTTATGAGCCCGTGTAACTCAAAATTCTATGAGCCTTATGAATGTTTGGCTTTAATATGAGTGAATTTGCTGGCAGGAAGAACATTATTGAACTTGTATTTGAAGATGTAGGGGTCTGGGGTCAGTTATCCTGAAAATACATTTTTAGGATGAGGAACTTTAGATTCTGATGTAAAAGGTGCAGGAGAGTAAAATGACTGAGGTCTTGTGTCCTGGTTGCCTGTGTCAGCTTGTGTTTTTCTAACCTCCCCACTAATTTTTTTTTTTTGATGGAAAGTGCCTAATTCTTCTTACCCCTCATTTATTTAGAGCCCTGATTGTTGAAATATTAATTTGCACTATTGCTGCAGTTTGCACCTATCTATTTGCATATTTGTATTCAATTGTTTATTCATATTATTTTAAAATTGTTCTCTGATATGCTGTGTATAAAACCTATTGTTCTCTACCCACCCCAACTAAACTAGTTGAGTCAGTGTCATTTTTCTCATTCTTTCAAATCTAAACACACCATAAGCTTCTAACTGCATAAGAAGCCCTTTGAAGGAATGAATTTAGCTTTTGCCCACAATTCTTACTATTTTTCAAAATAATGGTAATAACAATTCGTTGATTAAATTGATTTAAGCATTTAATTAATTCAACAAACATAGTATGTCTGATTATATGATAAGTTTTGTATATATATAAAACTAAGAAATTTTGTAATATGCTCATTCATCTGCTAAAAATGCTTTGGTTTTAATCTTAAAATGTTTTGGACAATGAAATTTTAATCTGTTTTAGAACATCAGGCAAAGCAGGCGGGTTTTGCAATGTTTCTTAAAGGTCATTAAGCTTAAGGGATTATTTTTTCTTTTTTCTTTATTTGGATCAGCGAGGAAGTGAAATTCCAGAGCCTCAGGTCTTCCTGAAAGCTGCCTTATCTTTGGTTTTTAAAGGTTACATTTGTAAAATATTTGTAGATTTCCACATTTCTTAGCCTCTGGGAAATAGAGACCCAGATTAAAAAAAATTTTTTTTTTTTACTTTTCCCAAACATTTTAGTTTTAGATTATTTAAGATTTCATAATCCAGAATACACATAGATAATCTGAAATAATGTTGATATTTGAATGGAAGAGTAAAAATGAAATTGTTTACAGATAAAGGAGATGTGAATATAGATTTCATGGCAGTAAGAATATACATATTATATAGATTATAAGTGATCTCTCATAGGTTAAAATAAAATATTTAATTGAAGTAGATCAGCATACAGCAGCCCCAAATTTTATGCATAAAGAAAGCTACTAATACTGCTTGCTTTAAGAAATAAGTAAATTGTATACTGATTAAGTTTTATGCAGTTTTATAAAGATATCTGCCAAGCACCATCATTTATACTAGTCTTCCACAAAATATACATATTAAGTACAGATAAGTAGATTTGATGATTGGTTTATGCATTTGAACTATGCCTAGTTCAAGAGAATATTTAAGGTAACCTGTAAAAGTACTTTAAAATACATATATATCTCTCTCAAATATATAAATATATAAAATACGCATATATATACACACACAGAATAATGGAAACTAGGAGATCCAAGCCTGAGGGAAAATTGAAATGTACTGGTATAACTGCAGGGTCAAACCCAATGATTCAATTTTATCTGCAAATGTGAGGCAAAAAGAAAGCATTTTCTCTAATATAATTTTCATTGTCCATGAGGAAAAATATATATATAGCTTTTCAAAGGAAGAAATAGTTTTCCTTATATTCAGTCTGTAAACAGATTTCTAGCTTGGTTTTTATCTAGTGATTACTGAGTAGATAGATACTGTCCTCAACACCTCCCTAAGGTTTTAAAAAGGTGCTTATTGTAATGACACTTAATATAATATTAGTAGCAAGTGTGAACGAGCCCTGATTATATACCAGACGTTCTACTTTCCAGGCATGGTTCCATTTCTTTCCACATCCACCTTCTGATACAGGGACTGGTGTTATTACCATTTTAAAGATAAAGAATCTGACAAAGATTACGGAAATTGCCCAGGATCCATGTAGTTAGTGGTGGACCCAGGTCCCTTGATTTCAGATTCTGTGCTCTTAAACATTTTTCCAGTAAAATGTACAGTGTAAGGATAGTATTTCTGTCCCTGAGAACCCAAGTCTTTTTATTTATCATTTGTTCTTATTCATCGAGTTGTGCATGCGTGCTTAGTCCAGTCTGACTCTTTGCGGCACCTCAGACTATAGTCCTTCAGGCTCCTCTGTTCATGGGATTTTCCAGGCAAGAGTATTGGATTGGGTTGCCATTTCCTCCTCCAGGGAATCTTCCTGACCCAGGAATCAAACCCATGTCTCCTGCATATCCTGCATTGGCAGGCAGATTCTGTTTATCAAGAAAGATTCAAATATCTGGACTTTTAGACAATATTGCCTCTTTCTTGGAAAACGATGATGCATGAACAGTATTGTACATGTTTTAAAAGTTCGTTAGGTGACTTTGGCAAGCTCATTTCATCCTGGAAACAGATTACAACATTATTAGATTTTTTTCTTACTCTTATTTGTTAAAACCATGTATCTGTTCAGATAATAAATATGCTTGACTACAAACTAATGAAAAAAAAAAACCCTCATGAATACTTTGAATGATTGTCTTATAGACGTGAGTTTATTATTTCTATCTACAATGGGCAGAACTAGAAGTAGCTAAAGATCATTTGATGGCATATTTATACTTAAGGAACAATTTACTACTGAATCAGACTGACAAAGAGTAGAATATGATCCCTTATGAGGTACCATTCCTTGGAATTTTGGAGAAAGGCTGAGTATTGCAATGGATTTTCTACCCTGGAAGAGATATGAAATTAGCTAATAGGTTCTGAAGATGAAATAAATAAAACATATTAATGTCCTTTGAAAGTTGCTAATACTGTAAATATAAAATTCATTAATTTATTCTTTCAACAAAAGGAAGCATTTTCTTCTTTACTTAACAACTACATATCAGCTGAATGGTTTTTAATATGGCGTATATAATATTTTACATGTATTATTATCCAGTGTACTCTTTTATACATTTAGATTGTTCTCTCTTGTTAATCACTATTAAGTTATTTTATTCCCCAACTGTCTGAGATAAGTAAAACTCTCAAGTGTTAAAAATTAGATAATGCCAACTAGGCAAAATATTATAAAATTTTAAATCAAATGGAAATTCTATTTACCTGAATCTCATATCCTTTAGCAAGAATAATCAAGATTGAAGAGAGATTGCTTCTCACCATTCACGCCTTTGTTTAGAAAAATAATAAAAAATAGAGTATTGATCCTGTCAGATAGCCATTTCTGAGTAGGACATATTATATTTAAATTGATCCTTTAGAATTCTTATGTTTTTCCTTTGACTGTTTGGCATAATTTATGCTTGTCATTTTCTTTGAAAATTAATTCAAACCCAGGGCTTTACAGAATTTTTCTATGATTTTTCTCTTCTCCATTCTAAACACTCTACGGTGTGTGTGTATATGAAGTTTTGGCTCAATTGTTTAGCCTTTGTGCAGACTCAGATTTACAGAATTCTACAGACAACAAAGATCTCTGCAGCCATCCAGCTCAATGCCCTCATTTCTGGATAAAGAGAATGAGGCCGAGCCCCAGACACACAGCTGGTCTGTCTTTGACCCAGAATTAGTACCCAGGGCAGTTTTCATTCCCTTCTGTTTTGTAGTTGCTTGATTATTTTGTGTGTGTGTTTGGTCTCCCCAGCTAGAGGATTCATTATCAAGGAGCAAGCTTTTCCCCCTCATCCACCGATTCTTCTGTGTTTCCCTCTTTGCTGTGGGCAAAGGAGAATGTGTGGGAGCTAGTCTCTTGGCAGCAGATGCCAGTGGTATATGACTGTCCTTTGCTCTAGTGATATTTTTAAAGTGTCTTCAACTTCTGTATTAACATCTAAAACATACTTCTTAATGTTCATCTATTAGTAGGGCTGTTTAGTGTTATGTGTAGTAATTTAGGTTTTGTATTCTCAGTGTTGTCCTAACATAGGGATAGAACTAATCCCTCTATATTAATTAGTGATTTGATAAAATTGTGTTTTCTGATAACTTGGAATACTGTGACAAGGGGATGAGAAGCAAGGCCTATATCTCAGTATTTGATGGGCTTTTCTATGTTTTCTCTAAATTTTACAGTACAGAAGGGCTTCTCTGGTGGCTCAGATGGTAAAGAATTTGCCTGCAATTCAGGAGACCAGTGTTCAATCCCTGGGTTGGGAAGCTCCCCTGGAGAAGGATTCCCTCTTCTGGCAACCCACTCCAGTATTCTTGCCTGGAGAATTCCATGGACTGAAGAGCCTGGCAGGCTAAGTTTGTGGAGTCATGAAGAGTTGGACACAGCTGAGCAACTAACACTTTCTAAGTTTTCTCTAAATTGTATAGTACCAAAGAGCTTACCTAAAACAGTCCTCTTCAAATCTGGCCATATATGATGGTGACACCCTCCTTTATCACCCAAATTGGGACCCCAAAGTTGGGACTTGTGCATATTTATGTTAAACGTGGTCTATAGTTGACAGCCAATGGCTTGGAAGAACAGCATGATTGACATGATGAAGATCCCCTTTTAAGAGAAATTTACTAAGTTGGGAAAGAGTGCTTGTATATATATATAGTTGAGGAGGAAAGGATGAATATACAGAAGCCTGTAGAAAGATAGATTGATTTTATGCTTCATTGAAATTATTTGATTGCCTTTGAGATCTTTGTGGTCCTGTCATATCTTTCAGGCCCAAACAGCAGTTGAATTGCACCTACAAACCTTCATAAAGCTAGAAAGGAATCGATTAAACCAGGACCATGGCTTCTGCTACTGTAATTCAGAAGTGATAGACAACGCAAACAGATAACAGAAATCCATTATTAGAAACTGCTATTTTCTCCTCTTAATGAGTAGTGGCTGACCCAAACCTATTGAAAGTTGTAATAAGATTTGCTGGACATCATGGTGCCCATTTTGCAGTAATCAGTTAAATCTCATTCTCTCTGAGTGCATTTATTCAATATTAGATATAACTGCACACCATTTATGAGGCTGCCATTTTCATTAAATGTTAAAGATGTGTTAATAAAATAAAAATAGATATGTTAAAAAAAAACACACAAAATAGTCAAGTAGTCACAGAAGTTTGAGTGAAGAATTGGTGAGTCAGTTTAAATTTGGAGTTTTTTCTGAGCCTTGCTTTGGTTCTGAGTGTTAAGGATCATAGCAAAAGCCTGAGAACAACTCTTAAGGATGTTTAGTTTTCAAAGGAGGCAATGCTGGGTAGATTGACGATTGTGATTTAATAGTAGTTACATGGTTATCATTTCTTGAATGTAATGAGACAGAGAATGATAATTTTCCTTTTCTTTTACAACTTGAGAAGAACTCTAGAGATCATCTAATTCTAGAATTTCACAGATAAGGAAACTTAAAAAAAAAATGCTAACTGTCTCAGTAAATATTCAGAGCAGGAGGAGCATTGTTTTCTTCTTAGCAGTGGGTCACTACTAAAATTGTGTGTGCACGAGCCACATGACATTTTCATTTAGTCAATGGAGAGTTGAGAGGGTCTGTGTTTAGCACTTGAATATTGGACATGATTCAAATATGAGTCAAGTGTGTCTAGAGGCTTTATTCATACCTATTTTCTTTTAGTCAGCATTGCTTCATAATGCCCTGGTTTCATGAATTAATTTTAATGGAATTAAACTTGAACAGCTCAAAATTATATAATTAATTTCATTCAGCTTCAATTAGAGTTACTAATTGAATCAAGCCTACTAGCATGACACCTGGCGGCAGTCAGCTACATAACAGTAGCAGCAAGAATGTAGGACTCTGCTGAGGAAAGAGCTCCTGTGTAGAGCTACTAGAAAAATCTTTTCTATTGATCATCTCAGAAAGGCCTTGGGTTGACTGTGGCAGTGGAAAGATTTCAGAAGTTGTTTAAAAAAGTCAAGATTTTAATTGAAACTAACACATCTCAGGAAGGATACGTTTTTCCTAGGATCATGCTGAGTAAATGTTACATAAATCTAGAACATGTTGGTTTAGTATGGTTCTAATTTATATTTTACTGCTATCTGAATACGGTTTTGCTTTCTAAAAATACTTAGCATTGAAGACCCAATTTTTTAAAATTCAGAAATCTTAGCCTCTGGACTTATTCCTGAGTGTCCATCTATTTTCATGTGTTGAAATGTATTTTATGGCAGAACTTTTCAATTGTGAAATCCCCATGGTACAGGAGAAATTTCTTCATGTGCAGAACTTTTTTTTTTTTTTTTTCCTTCCACTGGAAATGTTAATACAGTTGACTAACAACTTCTGTTTGAATCTCTTTCCTTTCCTTGCTTCCATGGCTTGACATCATCTAGTTTTTCTTCCTTCTCTGATTCCTTTCTAATTGTATAGAACCCTCCTGATACTCTTCTTTTCATAGACTTACAGTTTTGGTGAGCCTATTCATTTGAATGACTTGGGCAGTCAAGTTTAGGAAGATAACTGTTTCAGCTATAACTTTGTGACTTGCAGATGTTCAAAACTAAACTCATCCACTAGACTGTTGGTTGGGCTACAGTCCATGAAGGTTGGGATGTGTTTTGTAATTGATTGTATATTCAACTGCATAATACAGTGCCCAAATATCTACTATATACAAATATATATTTTTATTTTTTAAAAAATATATATTTAAAGTATAATTGATTTATAATGTGTTAATTTCTGCTGTGCTGATGTGCTCAGTCGTGGCCGACTCTTGTGATCCCATGGACTGTAGCCCACCATGTTCCTCTGTCCATGGAATTTTCCAGGCAAGAATACTGGAGTGGGTTACTATTTCCTTTTTCAAATTTGTGCTGTACAGCAGAGTGATTCAGTTATACATAGGTACATATACAAATATGTATTTTATAAATTATTTTCCTGATCTCTAGGTTTTCCCAGTCAAATCCATTCTAAGACAACTCAGTCATCTCCAGCTATCATCTTCTTTGATAGACTGTGAATCCTCTAATTATTTTCTCACAGTTACCTCCTTTCCCATCTTCTTATCCAGGTGACAAAACTCTCATCAGTCTCCCTTTTAGTTTCCCTTACTCTGTTCTCCCTGTTAGATGCGTCCATCCTCCAGTGCTTCTTAAGGATTTAAGGACAGTTGAATCACCTGGGTCCCCCACCCCCAAATTAAAGTAGAATTTTAGGTTATGAGGCCTAGGAAACTATTTTTTAAGAAGTCCCCTGAGTGAGTTAAAGTACCCACTCCAGTGTTCTTGCCCAGGGACGGGGGAGCCTGGTGGGCTGCCGTCTATGGGGTTGCACAGAGTCGGACACGACTGAAGCGACTTAGCAGCAGCAGCAGGATTGAGAACCTCTGGTGTGTGTAAGTTTGTTCATTTCCTCTATGTGTGACTTTGATTAGACAGTTCATAAAGCTACTGTGACTACTGTCACTTGTTTATCTTACTCTGAAATTAGGTCCAGATTTTTCACCTTGGCATGCAAATATCCATAGCATGTCCCTGTTCAGACTTTTACATCCCTCTTTAAGTAGTTCACAGTGCAGAAAATTTGAACTCTTACCCAAGTGTCTGCTTTTGGAGTTTGCCCTGCAATTCTTTCACTTGGAATGGCTTTTCTCTCATTTCTACTTTGAGAATTCCTGCTGATCTTAAAGATTATCCAACATGCACCATTTTCTATCATGCTTTTCTTGAGCTCTGAATTCTGATGAGTATCTTCGTACTTTGAATCTCTTTAGTGCTCTAGACCTCTCATGACATTCATTTACCCTTGTGTTATAGTCAGCTTTTTGCTTATGTTCCCAATAAGACATTACTTTTCCTTACTCATTGGCTTCCTCCCTGGAGAACCCATAAACTCACATGTAAATCTCTCATCATCTTTGATGCTTTCCCTGCCACCCTTGCCCTCTAATGTATGGACTCACTTCCATCCTTGATAGAATTGTTACACATTTTTCTATCATGGCAGATCATTTGCTATGTTTTGATAACCTGTTTACAGTAATCGTAACAGACAGTTTTTACAGTAAAATGTTTCTTCAATGCTAGTCATAAAGTGCATGTGTGTGTGTGCTAAGATGCTTCAACCCTATGGGCTGTAGACTATCAGGCTTCTCTGTGCAAGGGATTCTCCAAGCAAGAATACTGGAGTGGATTGCTATGCCCTCCTCCAGAGGGTCTTCCTGACCCAGGGACCAAACCTGCGTTTCTTGAGTCTCCTGCATTGGCAGGCATGTTCTCTACCACTAGTGCCGCTTCTGAAGCTCAGTCATAGAGTAGATGCTAGTAAATCTCTATTGAGTCAATAACGTAGGCAATGGTTAGTAGAGATATTGTGCCTATTTCTTTAAATTATGGCAGATTTATAGAAACATTTGGGAAAAAGGAAATCTATAAAAATGAAAACAGAAAAATATGTAACATTTAATGATAATACTTTTTTTTTTTTTTTTTAGAAAAATGTGATAAAGAAAATACTGAGAGAGAGATAACTCAAGCTGCCGATAGCTGCTTCACACATGGAGAGATGCAAGACCAGTCCATTTGGGGAAATTGTTCGGATGATGAACTCATCAGAAGTAAGTATTTTTGGAGAAAATTGGAGTGATTCAGGGACATGACTATAATAATATGCTCTCAGTTAATCATCTCATATAATTCTACTAGAAATCTGTAAATCAACAACTTACCTGAAAGTGTTTTTCATGAGTCTTTTAAAATATAGAAGTAAAAGCAGTGTATAAATAATACTGTCTGCCGGCTTTCATCCTGTCTTTAAAAAGGAAGTATTAAGCTGAAAATTTTGAACTCCATCCTCAGAGAGATTTAGACAAAACTTAATTCCTTCTTGAGTAACAACTAAGTAGAAGTTGGACAAGTCTCCGTATAAACAGACAGTGAAACTAAAAAGATAGAGATGAGGTAGAGGACAGTGAGTAGTGTTTTGGTAACGCCATGTGGTCCCTGTTCTGGCCAAATGATTCCAAACTGTTTTTTCACAGTTAACACTTTTATCACTACTTAGCTTCTTTTTATTCTCTTCCTCTTCTTAAAATTGCTCTGTAGAATATGTAATAAGCTTTGGTTTAGTTCTGTTTTACTCTGGGAATGTCCAGAAACACCAGTATCTTTTAAGTGCTATTCGGAATCTATGCTGATGGCAGATTGTGCTTGTTCTGGCCGCTGAATCCCCACTGGTGGATTCAAGATGAATTTGCCATATAGTGCAAGATTCTGTGTAGTGAATGTGCATACAGAAAGAACGCCACTGTGCTGTGCCATGCCTGGATGGCCTTAGGAGTACTACATCTGAAATGATCATTTATGGTAACCAAATTATCCATGTCACTTTTCACATTTTCAGAGAGGACAGAGGAAAATTTTATTCTGGGAATCAAGTGTTACTTTACTTTTTTTTGTTTTTAATTTAATTCTTCAGACAACTCTAGAATACTGAAACTTTTTTGTGTTACTTATTACATTTACTTTTTACAATTGAAACCAAACAGAAAAAAGCAGGTAGAAGGAAAAAGCCAACTTTGTAGAAGAAAAAAAAAAAAACAATAAAAACACTATAGAAGGAGACGTAAAGTTTTCAAGCAAAAGCTCTAAAAGTGACTGTGTTTTAGTTTAATTTTAGAACTATTTTGGTTTTTTACACTTTTCTACTGGGGAAGGGAATATAAAGGAAGTGAAACTCAGAAATTAGGAGCAAGATTTATTCAGCTTTTCCAAAGAATCAAAAAAAAATTATTTCAAGTAAATATTTATCTCCAAAACATATATTGGTCATCTTCTTTCTAAATGTTGACACTGCTATTGTGAAACTTAAGGGTTTGTGAGATACTAGCATATTTTATCTGTGATTTTTCAGCAACAAGAGAGCGTGAGACAGGGTCTTACAGACAATTTTAACTTTACCTTTTGGGAGGCATGATTGTTTGCTTGTTTTTTTCCCCCTGTATTCATAGAATTTTAAGTATGTGTGTTTCATTAATTGATTTATTTCACCAGTTTCCCTTCCCAAGGCCCACACTTGGAAAAACATGAATAAGAACTTGTAGGATAAAAACTAAAATATAACCACCATTGCATAAGGATATGGAGAGTCATGTTGTGTTAAAAAATTTTAGTGCTATTTGATGAAACTCATTTTAACCACAGTACTCACATCATTAAAGTGAATGGATTTAAAACAGACTCCTCTCTCTTGTCTATATTGATTATGGACAGTGATAAATATTGTAAAGTGCATGAAATAGTTTTTTTAATTGAGATAATGATGCAGCCTGTATCATGGGGTACTGGAGTATTTGGGAACAACTGTCTAGGTACACATACTAACATACACTGAAAGAATCCAGAGAGAGAGATTTATTACCTCCTTTGAGAGAGTGGCTGGGAAAATTGACAGATGAATGGGTATCAGAAGATAATGGCCAAAGACAGTAATGCTGCTCTTACTCAAAACATAAGTTGCTGAGAATTTCCACATATTTGTGGGTGACTTTGGATTATGAATTCTGATGACAGATTTCAGAAATTACATTTTTGTTATTTTCCCAGTCACACTTCTCTAGACAAAGGCTACTCTGTTAGGTCTACAGAAAAATTTGATATGTGGGTTTTCCAAAATGGAACACTTTATGTCATCTTTAAAACCAACTCAAGCCTGGATAGCATCTGCAAGTTTGATAATCTGATAGCTTTTGCTGTTCCAACTCCCAGACACTAACGTCTGCTAAGCTAGCCTGACTTTCCATCTTTGGCTTTCCCCATTGAGTCCTTGGCCATCTCTGCGTCATTTAGCGTCTGTCTCTCTTAACCCTGCAGTTAGAGAGATGTGTGTTTTCCTCTTACTTCAGCATCTAGAGCATTTTTGGGGGCCTAGTGCATCTTTTGTAATAACAATAGCCCTGGAAAGAAGGCTGTGGCTCAGAGCTGCATGGGGAGGAGGGGAACATCTGCGTGAGTCAGGCCTGGGCTGGCTCCTGTGCCAGGAGTCCTGTGTGGCTCCCTGAGCACCGTGGAAGAGGCGGACAGCTGGCTCTCATGGAATTGATTTTAGTTTCCCACTGTAGTGCGAGGTTGGCTGGATGGAGGGATCATCAGAAAAATAAGGCCGGCTGGGGTGTGGGAACATTTTCAAATGTGCAACCCACTCTTTTTCCAAGCTTCCATGGGACAGTTCAGCTGCATAAGCAAGAAGCAAAGGGGAGTGACTCTGCTGTTGAATGCAACTTCTCTCTATCTATTCTTGAGAGTGGTGAGTGAGGGCTGGCAGCTAACACCTCTGTTGTCCCGGATGCCTGCTGCCTTTTTTGTTGGACATTTAAGGCATAATTTATAGGGGACTGTTAGCTGTCAGTGTGACGAGGCTGTTTTTACTTTTCTGAGAATAACTGGGCTCTGGAAAGTCAAGGGAGTGGCTGCTTTGGAAATTGTATTCTAATTAAAGGGTGTATTCTCAGGCCTCATAAACGAGATCCAAGCTGAGAATAATTTCCAAATTATTCTGTGAACTTTAACCCTGACCTCAGTGGACCACCCACTTGTGGCTCCCACTGGGTGCAGGTTCTACACAGATTTCCAGCTTTGTGTGCTTTCCCTGGTCCTTCTAGAAAACATCGCAGGTGGCAGACCTGAGGGACTGTGCTCTCAAGGTCTGGATTTCAAATCAGTTGTCCTTGAGTTGCTAACTTATTAGAATCTTTTCTTGAAGTTATAAATAAAGAGCAGAAATCCATATGGAATCAAACATTTCGAATAAATAGGCCACACACAATCTGGCCAGGGAATGTGCATTGTAGCTCTGTTTCTTATGAAATTTAAATTAAAAAGATATTTCCAACCACTGAAGTTTGTTATTAAAAAAAATCTAAATCAAATAAGAATTAAAAACATAAGAAGGTTTTGTGAGGAAGTTTGGGAGAGTTTTGTTTTTTAATAATTTTTTTATTCTTTTTACAATTTAAAAGCCATTTGTATTCTGAGAAAAATATTCTGGTATTTAATTTCTGGAATGGGGCTTCCATTTTAGAATTTATAAGAGTCTCTTTCTATGGCTAACACTGGCTTTTCCCCTCAGATTAGCATATGTGGGACAGTATATAATTTGGAGCTATGCCTTGTTTTAATAATCACTGGTCCTCTGATTTGGTGGAATAAATGTTGCAGTGACATGACATCCTCAATTAATACTAATTTTTCTATTTAATCCATAATATGCATAAACTGATAACAGGCAATAGGCAACATTTCATGTTTTAATTAGACTAGAAAAGGAATAGAAGTAACATTTTGATCTCGGTCTTTGGGGGGATTTCTAAGGTAGGAAGGAGTATATCTGTGAGTGTGTGTGCGTGTGTGTGTGTTACTGTGCCTATACTCATAGGCATGAGTAAATTTTTCTTTAATTTAGGTCAAATTCTACTATTCTAATTATTTCCTATGGAGAGCTTACATTTTTCTTCTTTCTAAAGTGCCTCAGGTGTCTCAGATTTTTCTGGGTCTTTCTGAAAATTCTTACTACTTAACTTTATAGTTGGACATCACTTTTTACATAAACGTCTCCTAATTCTAAATGTCATTACTTCACTCCAGAAATTTTCCTTAGCTTCCCTTCTGAAATAAATTTCCCATTAAATTAAACTATTTTGCTCAGCTAATTCTCTCCTTTGTGATTTTGTAGAATTCCCATGATCTGAAGCAAAGTTAGAATGCTCTACTTAAATGGTAATCCCCATTCTATTTAACCCATTTATTCATTTTGAAGAGGTTTTAGTTCTCATAATAGTAAGCACTTAATTGGTCGTAAAACACAAGCCTCTCTCTCTAATTCACAATCGCCTCCTCTTTACTGAGCTGGTACGTTGTGCTTTTTCACTCTTGCTACTACTTGAAATCCTCCTTTTGGCATCCGCTGAGTTTCCTCACAACATCCAGAGGCTCTGCTGTTAGGGACTCTCATTTCTTTTACCAGCCTTTGCTAACTTATTACTGATCACCCATTAATGAATACCATTTCATTACATTAGAGAACGCTTCCTCTATGTAAAATACTGAAAAGCAGAGACTACTCAGGTGTACTGTGTATATACTTAGAGCATTTTTAACTTTAAATGTAAGGAAAGAAAACTGAGAGGTTTGGATTTAAATCTTCTCAGTGGCACTCATGTTTGAATGCACATCACAGTATTATTTGGTTTTCTTTAGAATTCATTTTATACAGAAGAGGCATAAACAAGCTCTCCTCCCACCTCGCATAAGTACCACCCAATAGGACTGGCTCTCCTGTTATGTTTCATAGTTAATTGGAGATTCTTTCCTTAATACTTCATGCTTCTTCATGTGGGAGTTCATATTTGGGAGCAAGTCATGGTGACTTCCACCGTGCTCAGCGTTTACTCCTCTATTTGTCGCTCAGAAAAATTATCCTTTTCAATATGCTGACCAAATGGTTATGTAGCTACAGTTCAGATGCTTTAATTGTTGCTATAGAGAGGAATCTTTAACCATCAGTTGTTCCAAAACCAATTCATGGTTTGGTTTCAGGGTTGGGTGGATAATCATAAGCCATTTCTGATGGCTCCCCATATTGGTCGATGACAGCCATTTTAGACTGTTCTAGAATGGAGCTCAAGTTCCCTGACACACTTTTTCCTAGAGGTGCATTACTCCATGCTCATCTGGGTTCTGCCCTAAAAGCTAGGGAGAACCATTGTCCATGTTTTGTTTTAAGTACCTTAGGTTCAGGGTCCTGGAGAGCAATAGAAGCTGAATGCCAGAGTCCAGACCCTGGATGCATCATTAATAATGGCATAGAGAAAGTTCCCTAAACTCTCTGAGATTGTATTTCTCATTTTTAGAATGTAGGTACTGATTCTATATACCTCATTGTACTATTTTAAAGGTTATATAAGAAAATGCATATTACATGTTGATTAGCACAGAGCTAAGTGGGTAAGCACTCAAGTGAATTTATCAGTTTTTATTATGATTGTTCTTGGGCCCAAGTATCAGTTATAAGGCTTTTTTCTCCACTCTCTGTGATGGGTTATGTGTCCAGACATACTGGATACAGAGACCAGGTTTTTCTGAGACATTAATACTTATGTCCATGACTGAGGCCAGCACAGTTGCTGCTACATGGTTTATGCTTAATAAATGTTTGATTACTTAAGTGTATTGAATTAATGAGAGGAGGGAAGAGATTCTTTACCCATCTTGCTTCTATTATTTCAGGTTTAAGGTCCTATGATGAACATTCTAAATCATTGCCGTTTTCCTTTTAATCCTTCTAACCCCCTTCTTAGGTAAGCTTCCCAGGTGGCTCAGTGGTAAAGAATCTGCCTGCTGTTGCTAGAGACGCAGGAGACAAGGGTTCTATCCCTGGGTCAGGAAGCTCCCCTGGAGAAAGAAATGGCAACCCACTCCAGTATTCTTGCCTGGAGAATTCCATGGACAGAGGAACATGGCGGGCTGCAATCTATGGAGTGGCAGAGTCGGGAATGACTGAGCACACACACACAGCCTTCTTACTCCCCAGCTACACCTGGTTCATTTAATTAACTTTCAAGTTCCACAGATGCTCTAATGATGTAAAGCTGTCAAGTCCTAAGTTTGACTGCTGTTCATTGATAAGGCTCTTTTGAAGCATTCTAAGTGAACTGTGGCAGCGTTCTGGATAATGTGTATTGTCTGTGGAGGTGGTTAGGGATGACACTTTGGTTAGAGCCTTTCCCCCTATTCCTTATTTTTCTTGCCTATTTATAAGAAAAAGTCTGAGACTGCTTCAGTTCCCTTCCTTCCTTCGTTTTTCCTTTGCTTGCTTTCTCGTTAACTCCCCACCTCCTCCTCTCTCTCCTTTCTTGTTTCTTCTCATATTTCTCTCTGCCCTTCTCAGTTAGTTTTTATGTTTTGTATCTATAAAATATATTTTTTTATTATTCTTAGATTCCTATTAATGTTATTTAATGTATTACTTCACTTTTCACCTTTATCAAATACCACGATTCATTTAGTTTTCATTTTACATCCTACTGCTCTTTTGTTAACGGAGAAGCCAATGGCATGGCACCCCACTCCAGTACTCTTGCCTGGACAGTCCCATGGACGGAGGAGCCTGGTAGGCTGCAGTCCATGGGGTTGCTATGAGTCGGACACGACTGAACGACTTCACTTTCACTTTTCACTTTCATGCGCTGGAGAAGGACATGGCAACCCATCCCAGTGTTCTTGCCTGGAGAATCCCAGGGATGGGGGAGCCTGTTGGGCTGCCGTCTGTGGGGTCGCACAGAGTCGGACATGACTGAAGCGACTTAGCAGCAGCAGCTGTCTTGTTAAAGATTAAGATTTTCAGATATTCCTGAAATCTTTTGATCTTTTTGAGGTGAGATGAGATGGTATTGAAGTACAAGTGGTAGATGAGGGCTCAGTGAGGCAACCAGACTTACTCTTTTTCCACTTGGGAGTTCATTGAACTAGAGGGAGGAGCTGAGGCTTGGGAACTAGTTTAGAGACCACCGTGAAAATGCTAACCACTGAAGAAATAAATAACCTTCAATGATCAAGACCATAAACACTGTGGTCTAGATAATTTTAGTTCTCAAACCTCAAACTTCCTGGGTCTGAACACTCTGTGAATTTATGCAGAGATTAATGCTTGTACAATGTGTTACTATAATGAATTTTCAGGATTAGGAATCAAACTATAACTTTGAAAACTGAATAAAAAATTGGTTACATTACGACGGGGTGCTAATAGTTTGCCAAAACTGTTGTGTTGGATACAGTGATGAATGATACAGGAGTGGTCTCCGCATTCAGAATTTAGTCTGGTGGGAGAAACATACAGTTCATCTTGAAATGATAGTGTGTGTTTTGAATGCTATGATAAATAACTGCAGGTGGCTTTGTGCTCACATTTGTGAAACATGCTCAGGTAGAGGAGGGTCCGAGGGGGCTTTCCAGAGGAAGTGATGTCTGAGATGACACCTGAAGGAGTTGGCCAACTCAGGCAGAGCAGGGGCAGGGGTGGAGCCAGAGTGTTCGAAGCCTAAAGAACAGTGCACCTACAGGTCTAGAGATAAGAAAGAACGTGGCTAGTTTGAGGAAAGGTGGAGAAGTTTTGTGTAAGCTGGGATATAAATTGTTAATGAGGAGTGAAGAGATGGAGGGAAAGAATCTGTTAACAAAGGTTAAGGGAAGATGGAGGGTATGGAAGGTAGAAACGGCTTAAATTTATATTTTAGTTTATATTTTAGGATGACTGCTTTTCAGTAGTTTAAAATGGTAAGGGCTGAAGGCATTAAGAGAACAACTGAGACTATTGTTATTAATCCAACTGAGAAAAGAAGGTGGCCTGGACTGGGGTAGAGTGGCAGGTGGGGTTGCAGGAAGTAGGTGGATTCAGCTTCAATCAGTAAGACATCTTGGGTAAGGGACTGGCAGGAGCTGGAAGGAAGACCAAGGTTTTAGTTTGGGCAAATGATAGTGGTGATGAAAGGACAGTGGGGCAAAGGGTTTAAGGACATTGTCCAACGAGGGCTTCAGGTGATGGGTCGTGAATATCAAATGGGTAGGGAAAGAAGTAAAGACTGGAAGGATCTTCCAAATAAAAAAGAAAAACCAATGAGACTAATGAATCCCTGAAGATTTTTTTTTTTTTAAGGAACAAAAGTAAGTATAGATGCAGTAAGTGAATGGGATAGATGGAAAGAGAAGACGGATAATGAGAATGGGAAATAGGAACTTAAAGATTTCTGCAGTGGAACAATCCCAGGTGAGGACAAAGGACTGAGTGTGAAACTGAGGATGGGTGGTGGAAATAGCTTTTCCTAAATCTAAGACTTCAATTGGGAAGAGGATTTGGAAGCTTCATAAAAATTGCCATATTTGGCAGGTGAGAAAACAGAAATCCATGTTTCTACCAATCAACATGGCAGAGTTAGGGCTTTATCTGTGTTTTTCTTGCTTCTTAATCTCTTGAATTTCTCACAATAGCCTAGTGGCTTGGGATAAGGCAGTCACTTGGTTATCTCTGGGTCTTTGTTCCTTTGTGCTACCATCAGTCACCTGTTCTGAATGAATGCAGCTGAGGACTCTGAAATGAGTGAAAAATAATAAACATGATTTGAAGTTGCTGGTTATCTTTATTGGTAGATTCTAAAGAATCTTCTCCATCTAGTGAAAAGTGGTGGCTCAGATGGTAAAGAATCTACCTGCAATGCAGGAAACCAGGTTCAATCCCTGGGTCAGAAGCTCCCCTGGAGAAGGGAATGGCTACTCAATCCATCATTATTGCCTTAAAAATCACATGGACAGAGGAGCTTGGTAATCTACACTTCATGGGATTGCCAAGAATCAGACATGACTGAGCGACTAACACTTTCACTTCACTTCAAAGGATTTCTCCATCTAGTAGACATACAGAATTAGAATTTAAAAAAAAGATAAAATTAATCAGTGTGTGTGTGTCAAATTAATATATGTGTGTATTTATTTATTTTTCTTAATGGAAGATGTGTTCTCACAATAGTTATCTCTGGTAATGTGAAATTGAGTGAGGATATACTGGTGAAGAAGACTCTATTTAATATTGTGTATACTTTCTTCTGCATTGCATTTTTTCCCCATTAGGTGAATTATTTAATTGTATTAAAAGCAATAATATTTTAAAAAGAAAATTCTCCTGTGTAGCAAAAATGATGAGGTTAAGGGGCTGATTTCCCAAAGCTACATTAGATCCCAGTTACCTGTAGGAAATGCTCAGGTCACAGGTAAGCCAGGAGATTCAGCTTTCTTTAGGGTCTGAAGAAGACAGGACCAGCTATGTCATTTTGAAGGTGGAGAACCGTGTAAGATGAGACTGCAGGGCCCCTTGTGGAAGACTTGTTATGAATTTCACAATGGCAACCGCAGAGCATTAAACCAAGTGCACGGGTGCTTTTAAACTTGTTGCTCAATGCTCTTGCATGGGTCACATGCCCATGAAGCTGGGCCAGTGAAGCATTGAGAGAGCAAGGATTTTGTTCTGGTGTGCAAAAAATATTACCTTGTACCCATTTTGTAATTTTTTAGTAAGTTTCTGAAATACAAGAATGAAGAAGTTTTTTAGGACTCGTCACATCCATTGATAAGTTGTTAGTCCCCTGCATGAGTAGCTCATATAGCTATAAAAACAGCTGCCAGAAAGGAGGGAGGCAGTGGTTCCCAGCTCTTATCCAGCTCTTGGTAAAGCTGGCTTCAGCTTTACCCAGGCTCAGTGCTGAGAATGAGGGGCTGCAGCAGATCGATGGAAGTCCCCTCCACTCCTTTCAGGAGCCCCATTGCTCTTCACCATAGCACAGCTGGGAGTCAATACTGTGACTTGTCCCGTGATTCTTTAAAGAGTCCTTTAGGACTCGGTGGTAAATCTGAACTCCATGGTTCTCTACTAGAAACTGGATTCTTCCTAAGTCCCTGGGTTCTGTAGCAGGAGACACAGAAGTCAGGGAAATCTCTCTTTAAAACCCCCAGATGCTGGCATTAGAGGGTGAAATTGTATTAAGTGAACCAGAGAAGAGAATGGGTGGAGAAATTTGTTCTGCTTTGGCATGTTATTTAATTAAATACATTTTCCATGGTTCTTGAGAACTTAGATTGGGAGATTTAAGGAAAAAGATTCCCACAGTCTCAAATGTCACAAATAATTGATTCATGCTGGTGTGATGATAATAAGACCGTTTGTCTCATCTTTGGATGCTGCCCATACATTGCTTGTCTCTATGAAAAGGATTCATTCATGTGTCATATATTTAGAGGCCTTCTTTGCAGGTTATCGTCTCTGTGTTCTTTCAACATTACCAAGGTGCTGTTATAATCACAAAGTGGAATGATAATGTAGGTTGCGTCAGAGACAACAGCATGCCTAGCGATAGTGTGATCTGGGTGTAATTAACATTGTCCTACTAGTCCTCTGAGTTAGACTTTTCTCGTTGCACTTCCCCCTTACGCAGTAAATTTTTAGAAGTCTTACCCAAATTGCTCTGAATAAGAAAACTTAGTACTGGGAATGTAAAATTAAACCCATATTCTTACATATTTAAGTCTTCAATAGTTTTTACTTGAGCCAATTTAAAGGGGTTGACTTGAGGTCTGGCTTTTTGAAAGAGAGCAAAAGCCATTCAGTGTTTATTTAGATATGCACAACTTGCCTTTTAATTTTTTAAACAAAAGATTCCTTTAAATGTATCAAATTTCAAAGACTATATATATGTATATATAAATATGGATATGAGTCTTTTTTTTTTTTTTTAATAGAGGATTGAATAATACTTTTGCCATGAAATTGAAATTTGTCTGGACTCAGACAAACTAATTCAGGGAAGGGCGAACAGCTAATTTCAGGCTACAGAATCTTTTCATCATTTCAACTTTAAATTTGAGTCTAGTTGCCATCTGATGCCTGGAAAGGTGGTTGAGGGGTGTTGGTGGTACATTGGTCCTTGTGTAAACGTGTGTTGGATATAATATTGTTGTGATTATTCATGCCTTCAGCTCTAGCTTCTAGCATGATCTATGCTTAGTTCAGTTCAGCTCAGTCATGTCCAACTCTTTGTGACCCCATGGGCTGCAGCACACATGGCTTCCCTGTCCATCACCAACTCCTGGAGCTTGCTTAACTGTTATCTTATTTGTCCTCTAAGTCAGGCTTCCCTAAGTTGACTGATGTAGAGCTTCTTTTAATTTCTTTGAAATCACATCATTTCTTGCCCATTTTAACTGTTTCACTCTAGCTATCTTACAAATATGGACACACCTTGGACCTTGCCACCAATGAGATCTACTCTATTTTAAGATTTTGAAATCAGAAATTAACTTTCTCATTTCTTCCTACACTTTACCTTAATTATGCCTAACCTGCTAACTATTTACTTTTTCCCCATAGTCTCTCATCTCCTCCTTCACTTCACCTGCCATTTTTTCATGGCCATCTTGGAGTTGCAAATGATCTTTTACTATCCCCTAAATTCTATGAACTTATACTGTATCTGCCAAACTTACACTGAAACTTAGATAGCTGACCATACCATCTGTCTTCTCACTTCATGTTCCAAGGGCTATGGATCATAGACCAGAAATGTTGTGTAGCAGAAAGAGGAGCTCTGTCTAAATGAAAGAAAGTGAAAGTGTTAGCTGCTCAGTCGTGTCCGTCTCTTTGTGCTCCTATGGACTATAGACACCAGACTCCTCTGTCCATGGAATTATCCAGGCAGGAATACTGGAGTGGATTTCTTCTCCAAGAAATCTTCCCGACCCAGGGATCGAACCTGTGGTCACCTGCATTGCAGGCAGATTCTTTACCATCTGAACCACCAAGGAAGCCCGTGGTATAAATATGTGGTCTCTAATGTCAACTGATACATCTCTGCTACTACTAGATATACAGTTTCTGGTTGACTTCCACTTGTGGTCTATCCTTGCCTTTTTATGACACTGTTTTATAAGGAATCATATTATATCCTAATTCCTTCATCACTGAGACGTTTTAGGTTCTATTTAAGTATCAGCTCCTGGTGTTCAAAACCAATTCTATATAGCTAATACCTTAGCCTACCTTAATCTGTCATGAAAAAGTTAAAGACAGCTAAATTAGTCTTCTTATAGGTCACTTTTCTTAGTCCAGTGGTCTATTCTCAGTCCTTCTTTTTTTCTGTAAAATTTGACAGGACATGTTTCTAGTTTGAAATTCCTCTTCCTCCTGTCACTCTCTCCCTGCCTCTGTATTTATGACTGGCTTTCTTTTAGTCCCTAAGATGCTCTGAGTATCTTTGTTTATAGGCTTTTGCATTCCACGTCTCCCTCCAGACTTCACTGTCACTTCCAAAAGGAGGCTTTCCCAGACCACTCAAACTGAAATGTGTTTCCCTATTTCTCTTAGTACTTTTTCCTTCCTGATGCTTGTCACAATTCGTAATTGATTTTTGCTATTACATATCTAATGTTTGCTGGCTTTACATTGAATTCCCAGCAATTAGCATTACTCTAGGATAACAATAAGTTTTCAGTAAATTATTTTGGATGAACTGTAGTAATAAAATAAATTTTACTTTGTCCTCCACTTCCTTTCATGAACTTTCCTCCTAGCCAAAATATGCCTCTCGCTCTTCCTTCTATCTGTTGAGGATTTCCTTCTCCCAAGCTTCATGTGAGTTACCTATATTTCCATATCTCCAGCCAGACATCTGTGATTTCTCCCTTGTTTGGATTTGCAGAGTGTTTATCTTCTTCTCTCCTAAAGGACTCATTAATTTCAAAGTTGTAGTGCCTGTGTGGATGGCCCTCTTCCCTGTCACTGAGCTGAAGGCTCCTTAAAGGCAGAATTGGCATCTCGCTCAGTTTTGTAGCCCTCACCATGTCTAGCCCAGGGCCATGCATGAGAGTCGGTTCCCAGGACGTACATGTTAATTGTTGAATAAATGAAAATCGGTACCTTTTGACTATACTTAGCTTCTCTGTAGGAGACTGACAGCTTTGAATTGGTTAAGCTCTAGTAATTTGTCTTAAAAGGTGGACTGACTATCTCTGCTTCTCTTAAGGAGCTAATTTCTCAGTCTACAGTTCATGCATATCAAAGAATGCTTTTTATTAGTTATATTAACAATGTTATTACTTAGAGCTTTTCACAGTTAATGAAATTTTTTTCATATTCATGATCTAACTTGGCCTATCAGCAACTTTATCAGGCAGGTGGAGTAAATATTATTACCTGTAGATGACATTGAGCTCAGAAAAGTCAAGCAGTGTGCCTAGGGCTGCAGAGCTGATCTTCAGAGTACCTAGCAGTGATTCTCACGTGGGGGTGGAGCAGAGGGAAGGCTAAGGACTATGCTGTTTGTGGTTCTCTAGAGAATGCATTAAAATCACAGGGGGAAATGGCAGTTTTCCCAGATTATAAACTTATTCCAAACTGAAAATTCTAATTCATTTCCTAGTTGATATTTATTGCCATTCTACCACTATAAATGATATGACTGCATCCTGCCTTTGTCTTAGGTCAGGAAAAAAAGTTGGGAAAATTGCAACCTACTGTACTCCTTTGGAATGTCATCTTTGTTAAATGCAAGACAATTGCTAGGCTTAATATATACTTGACATCTTAGGAAAATGGCTTCTTTAATTTTCAGAACTATTTACTCATTGCCTCCATGAAAACTTGTTCTCATTCCAAGAGATAGGCAGAGAGTCTTGGCATCTGCCATTCATTTTGTGGTATGAATATAGGCATTTTCCTATTGCAGGAAAAAAAAGATCTTAATAATGGAAGCTGAACATCTGGGGGATGTGGATGGGCGGGAATATGATTCTACAGTCATACTCCTGTGTGCAAAGCAGTGGTTCTCATCTCTACATTAGCTTAAAAACAGGCCCCACTCCAGACCAATGACCTCAGAATCATTTGGGAGTAGGGCCTGGGCAATCATAACTATTAAAAGCTCCCCAATTAGTTCTGAGGCACAGCTCAGACTTAGAACTTTTAAAGTTTTCAATCAGATGTGTTGCCCTACAACAAATAAGCTTGTACAGTAAGCTGAAAATTAGTTTTTACATTTGAAGACTTTTTTTTTTTTAAGTTGTGACTCTAAGACCCAGAGGATCTGATGGATATCGCTGCCTACTGGGAGAGCCCAGGTGCTGGCCACTTGGCTTAGCTCTGAGCCTTTGAGGAAGTTGTTTTCTCAAGAGATGTTCACATCGTTCAGAATGTGTTTCTTCTAATTTTGCTATGTAACACTTTAAGTTTTATAACGCTGGTAAGAATGATTATAATTTATACATGTAGCCTTGTTAACTGGCACAATGAAAAGACTTTAAAATTTGTGACAGTAAGGCATTATGGTGTATCTTAGTAATCTTGACATTTATTAAATCAAAATCAAGGTTTATATTATGTGGGTCAGGTATTTCAAGTTTGAAAACCATTTTGCCTGTTTTTTTCTGAAGAATTACAAATGCTTATGTCTTTCATCTTATTTAGACACTCAGTTCTGAATTAGAATAAGCTGTCATTTTTAGTTAAAAATTTCTGAAATAAGCAGCCTTCCAAACACTGTATCAAAATGTTTGTAAATATATTGGAAAGAATATTTCCATGATTATTATAGCTAGAACAAAATTTGTTCTTTGAGTAGAGCAAAGTCTCTTATAATGGAGATACAGTTTACCTAAGAGTCATATTAATAAGTAAAAAAAAAAAATCAGCTTTTTGAATAATATATGAATTCATATGGTATCAGTGGTATCTTTGCATTTGGGACAATACATAATTAGTTTTAATTCTCTTTGAGAGGGAAATGTGGATGTTAAAATAAATTGCTGATGAAGCTATACTTTGGAGAAGACTGTATTTCAAAACTTTGTGCAATATCAGCTATTTCTTTCAATGATATGGAAGTGTAGCCTCAGACTGAGAAGATTTATTGGGGGCAGTTTCAAACCATTCTTAGTATATAAAAGTTCACACTTTGCTACTTAGGGCACCATAAAGAAGAAGAATAGCAAATATTTATAGCCCTGTTTGGAAAACATTAGTTCTATACAACTTCTGGCACCATTGTTTGTAGCCAATAAACCAAATAATAATCTTTTGCTTGTATAAAAATAATCAGTATCACAATATTTAAGCATTCAAAAGGGTTTGGTTATATAGTTATTATGAGTTAACTCTTTACAAAATACTGCATAATAAACCTACTGCAGAAAAATAAGCACTTACAGAGTAACAAAACTTAGATTTATACAATAAATATATTCTGAGGGAGGAAAGAAGGAATAGAGTTTGGAATAAATTGACTTTATTAAGTAAAAATGAAGAAACTAGCTCTGTGGAATGAACTATCTTACTATCAGGAATAAATATTCCATACTTACACAGTAGAAAACCTAATCATTCTAACCTTGAAGGACTTTGTTCAAAGGTTTCAATTTATCATGGACTTGAATCAAGTTATAGTATACCTAATATATGTAGTAGAAGATCCTATGCAAGAGGTTTACCATCAACTCTTAATTTTTTGAGACACATAAATAAAATATTTCACTTTCATCATCATTATTTTAAATATGTTCAAGAGTTTTCTTCCTGAGAATGGATTCCATTACTTAGCCAAAGATTCATCACTGTGCTCCTCATTGTTTTTCTCAGGTTTGCTTATTTTGATAAACACTGAGTTCATGATCAGCCCCTTGTCCCCATTAAGCCTACAGAAAATGAAGGGTTTGTTACAATACTCGCTGGGAAGAACTCTTCAATTTAGTTTGTTTTTCTGGTGACATCTACAGTGTTAAAGTAAACATATTTATGTGGAACCATTCAGAGTGCATATTTAATGTGCTAAAAGCACAAACATGTGGGAGTATTCATTTTCTGCATTTTTTTTTTAACTAAAAACAAACAGAAGCCCAACCACTAGTTCTTGGACCTAAAAAACAAACTAGGATAACTCAGCTCACAGAGTCTACAGAATCTACAGTTCTGACAGGCTGAGAAGCTGCGATTATAGTTTGGCCAGTAATAATGACAGATTTTAGTGTCCATTTTAGTGTATGAAACAGTAAATTACAATGAGTTGAAAAATGGATAGTTTAGAGTCCTAGAATAACATTTCTTGAGGGGGTAAGGATGACGTTGTTAAATCATTTCAGGATAGTTTTATTCTTTTCCCTTTTAGTTGTAGGTGTAGTGTTGTTTTTACTTCTTTGCATATTAATACAAATGTGAAAATAGTGTGGATGTTCTGTTGGAAAAGAGGCTTATTACTATGTACATCTTCACCCTCAGTGTATATCTATGATTTTTTTTTTGGCACACGATATTAAAACTTGGTCCTTTGGCTGGGGTGTGGGGGTGGGGTGTGGGGGTAGAAACTTAGTTCCTTGCAGAATGTTATAAAGAAGTTTCTTTATTTAGATGACTTAATTTGTATAAGTCTTCATAAGGGCTGCTTCAATTTTGAGAGTTTCCAGTTAGTCGGGCTTGATGGAATCCACTCTAGTATGCCTTGCAAACTAACCCTGAAATCTCACATACTATTAATGATTATGTATGAAGACTTTGGAAGAACTAGAGGTATAATGATGGATATAAACATGGCATAGTGGTTTTTTTTTAAAGTCAAGGAAAGTATATATTTGGCAAGCCAGTTAGCTTGGCTCCCAAGTTCTCAACAGACAAAGCATTTGGAGGAAAAGTGAAAATGCAGTAATAGTCAAAATCTTGACTGATTTGTCTCCCAGCTCCATCTTGACAGGAGGGAGCCTTCTGGTAGTAAAGCAGCAGTATGTAACAGTGGTGCTCAGAGAAAGGCTGTGTATGTGTGTAGAACAGTAAGGGGTGGAGTCCTGTGATTTGGATTCTAATCTTGCCTAAAACCCATTAGCTGTGTGGCACTGGGGAAGTCACTCGCCATCCAGCTTCAGCTTCTGCATCTCGAGAATATAGATGGAAGGAGTACCTTCCCTCACTACCACATGAGGTTGGTGAAGGGTCAAACATGGAAATCTAAATAGAAATACTAAATCTAAGTTTATAAGTTAGTATTATATAATAATGATGAGAGTAACTAGTCCCTGGGTTAAAGGTCAAAACACAGGACCCCTTTGAGTTATGCCTTGAAAAGCATGGACTTTCTTCTGTAATTGCATTTTTAGGCTAATCCAGAAATATATTAAGTAGAGGACCAGGAAAAAAAAAAATGGTGTGTGAATCTCTGGATTCTCTCACTGGTTATCCTGGAGCAGGGGGAAGAGACAAGTTACTCAATACCTTGGCTTCTTTCATATGATCCTAAAAATAACTACCCAAAACAAATCATCAGAAAATGTGTACTGCACAGATCTTTCTTATCTTTAAAACTGAATATTAATTTTAAAATAAATGAAGCTTCTCAATCAGATAAGAAATATACACAAGAGAATGCTGTGCTGTGCCTAGGCACTCAGTCATGTCCAACTCTTTACAACCACATGGACTGTAGCCTGCCAGGCTCTTCTGTCCCTGGGGATTCTCCAGGTTGGAATATTGGAATGGGTTGCCATGCCCTCCTCCAGGAGATATTCCCAACCCAGGGATCGAACCCAGGTCTCCTGCATTGCAGGCAGATTCTTTACCAGCAGACTTACCAGGGAAGCCCCATACAAGAGAATATTCTTCTACAAAAAGATAGTCTTTTTGTCTTTAGTTCCTGGTACTACCTCTTGTATTGGTGTTTTCAGTATAAAATGGTGCTTCTACCTATGTTACTAATCAATCGGAATTCACTTCTGTGTGGATTTATGTGCTTAATAAATGGAATTCTGACTTATCTTAATGCTAAATTAACTACTTTAAAAATGGGGACCAATATGCAAATACAAAGATACCAACCATGTTCAGCTTTAACAAGTGTTAACATTTTGCCAAATTTCCCTGAGTCTTTTTCAGTTCATTTTAAAAAATAAAACATGTTGTGTTCAACATGGCACATTGAACATATATCCCTTTCTCTTAGGAAATACCCCTTAAATGATAGTAAATTAATAATAATATTTAAAAAGACATGAATTTGAGGAGATAGAGGACAGACAAGGATACAACAGTGGATGAGGAATGTTAATTTTCTGGAATATGGAAAGGAGATGGAAAAATAATAACTGACTTAGTAGCACTGAAAGCCAGAACCAAGTGTCACTTACTCTTATGATGCAGTATGACATTTATTACCCACTAAAAGCTTAAGATTTTGGAGATACCAGGGCTCTTGGAGTCTGGGGTTAAATTTGGACTGGGGAAGAAGAGAGCTAGTGGAAAGTGCATACACAAAGCTTAGACCATCAGATCCCTCCTCGCTCTGAATCTCAGCAGCTGTGTTACCCCCACTCCCACCCTCACAAACAACTGAAGAGTGATGCACTGGAGAATTTAAACCAGGGAGGCCCCAGACCCTAGGGACCTAGCATAGCAGAGCACAAGGGCAAGTGACTTACTGACCACAGGGTGCTTGTTGACAGTCAGCTCCCTGCATGACAAGACAGACACAGTCCCAGCCTCCTTTCCCCTTAATCATTGATGGTCATGAACCAAATATTACAGACCAGAGAAAAGTACTTATTTCCATATTTTCTTCTGTTCATTAGTTTTCCAATTTTGGGGGGAAAAAAAAACAGAAATTTCATCTCACCTCCTGTGAGCTACCTACCATGGTCACTAGTAGCGTCCCCCAGCTGTGGACCTTGTTAGATTAGTCATTTGTTAGTCATTGTTGGCTGTGCACGGAACAGTGCTCTACGACCACCCCTTCAGGTTAATCTTGCTCCCAATGAATGTCTATATTTATGGTGTCATACCTTCTCCCTGCCTCATACTTCTTTCTCTAGAAAAAGAAGAACATTTTAATAACCATGTTAATAGATATTATCTAGGTGGCTTAGATTTTAAATGACAAGGTCATAATGAGGTAGATACTTAAACTGATGCCTTTTCTAGATTGTTTTCTATCCACCATGTCATATATACATTGTTTTTCTACATGTTGATAGTGAATCATGGATTTATAGTCTTATAATATTAAAGTTAGGGAAGATACCTTGGAGTTCAGTGTGTTCATTCTACCTCTGTTTTCTCAGTAAGCAGAAAGAAGTAAACATTTTTTCCAGAGGTAATCAACTAGTTAGTGTCAGAAGCTGGGGTATAATTTTTGAAAATTATCTTTGATTATCAATGAAAATATCTGGTTACCCCTTGCGATTTGTAAACTGCAGTGTGGGATTTGAAAGTCCATATTAATAGAAAATAATTACTAGACATTAAGAGAAATTTTAAGGGCCCCTGGTAGATAAACTTATTCAACGCACTGTCCAATTGCCCATTTTGGTCTTTCTTAAGAGTTTGCCTTCATGATAAAAATTACTTTTGGTCAGCATTCTACCCATCTGTGGTTCTGTTAGGGGAAGCACACTGATTGAAACCGCCCAGCTTGGCCAGGCACCATAGTAACCATTTGCATGAGTTGTTTTATGACAGGAGATCCTGATAAGGAATACAGAACTAATAAGCCACCACCAATGGAAGAGTTCGGGAAAAGTCGAAAGGAGACACCGCGTGTCCGTCCACTTCCCAGAATCCCTCTCACTAGCATCCATCTTGGCTGAGTGATGCGTGCACCACCAAGAAAGACTCAGAATTAGAATGATTGTCCAAAGACCACCCAGAAACTAAACCCATCACCATGAAACCCGAGACTGTGAGCCACGCGCAGAGCAGTTCTCCTGGGTTCCCTTACCCTACTGCTCTCCACCCGGGTGCCCTTTTCCAATAAAATCTCTTGCTTTGTCAGGACATGTGTCTCCTCGGAAAACTCATTTCTGAGTATTAGACAAGAGCCCAGTTTCGGGCCCTGGAAGGGGTCCGCCTTCCTGTAACAGTTCCAGTATTAAATTTCAGATTCTCCAGCGGAGTGTGCAAGGCAAGAGACAGGAGAATCCCTGGAGGAAGAGTGTGTTTTTTGAAACCTCACCAAGATGTTACTAAAGCGTGTATATTGTTCAAATAAACCCTGTAGAGTTAGAAAAAGGTTGAGACATACTGCTTGAGAATTGTGTTTTAATTGAGTAATGGAATCTGATTTAGGAAATTGGAATAAAATATGAAGATAAGTACAAATCAGAGTGATAGAATTATTTCTAAAATCTGAACAGATATATAAGGATAGTAGCAAGATTCCCTCACAACCATTCATTTTACTGTTAAAGAACTTCAAATAATTCATGCTATTCTCTCTAGCCTCAGAACAATTTTCACCCAATTTCAAGATAAATAAATTTGCACAATTTCAGGGAAATGGATTTATGTGTTTCTTTCTTGGCAGGTAATTACAGGATAAGATTTCTATAAATGTTTCCTAATATTCCAAATTGTTGTTTTATTTTACATTTATATACAGTTGATGGCCCCTTTATGTAACTTTCTAAGAACCCTTTTATTGAGAGTGTCTTGATTCACAGTTTTAAGCCAACTTCTGGTCAGTTACACTGAGAGTGGTCTTAGTGAATAATTTATCATAATAATGGCTTATATAGTAAAGAAGCATAATATCTAGAAAACTATTGCCAGGAATTTTTCATGGAAGCACAGTTTATGATTTTTCTAAAATATTTGTTTATAAATTGAGTTACACAATAAATATGTGGTCCAAAAAGCTGTGCAAATATTCTCCAGCCACTCTGCTTCCCATTAGTTCAGCAGTGTGCTGAGCCCTCTTCTACTTCAGGGCTTGTCACAAATTGTTAGCCTGGCCTGGAACCCCATTAATCTTCTTTGTGAGGCCCTGTCCCCTTCAGATCTCTGTGGAAATGCCATTCCTGGGTATCCAGACCAAAATAGTTTCCCTTTTGTTCTCTCCAATAATAGTAGTTTTCTTTTATAGCACTTACCATCATTTCAACTTGCATAGTCTATGTCTTATTTGTCATTTAATGTTTAGTCTCTTTTTTCACCTCTATTTAGTCCCAGCACTTTAACCCACTATTTTATCTTCAAGTGCTAAGATAACAATCTTAGTTTTGGGTGTTTTTTTTTTTGTTTTGTTTTGTTTTTAACTTGTTCCAGTTATTATCTGCATATTTTTGTCTACTGTTGGAAACAGAACACCATTCTTTTGATTAAAATAATACAAGGTCAGTGGTGATGAACAAACTTGACATTCTCATTTTTCCAGTTCTTGTAAATTATAGACACTAAATGGCTGTATAAATTATAAAATGTGTGTGGAATAGCTGTGGAGCTTTGGAGAATAAACACAGTTGCTACAGGTTCTAAAAAGCATCTGGATTAAGTAGACGAAGCCTTATCAGAGAGGTATGGGAGAAGGCAGTTGTGCTTGTTGTTGTTCAGTCATTAAGTCGTGTCCGACTTTTTGTCACCCCATGAACTGAAGCATGCCAGGCATCCCTGTCCTTCACTGTCTCCTGGAGTTTGCTCAAACCCGTGTCCATAGAGTCAATGATGCCATCCAACCATCTCATCCTCTGTCGCCCCCGTCTCCTTTTGCCCTCAATCTTTTCCAGCATCAGAGTCTTTTCCAGTGAGTTGGCTTTTCAAATCAGGTAGCCAGAGTATTGGAGCATCAGCTTCAGCATCAGTCCTTGCAATAAATATTCAGGGTTGATTTCCGTTAGGATTCACTGGTTTGATATTCTTGCTGTCCAAGGGACTCTCAAGAATCTTCTGCAGCACACAGTTCAAAAGCATCAGTTCTTTGGCACTCAGCCTTCTTTATGGTCCAACTCTCACATCCATAACATGACTACTGCAAAAACCATAGCTTTGACTATACAGACGTTTGTTGGCAAAGTGATGTCTCTGCTTTTCAATATGCTGTCTAGGTTTGTCATAGTTTTTCTTCCAAGGATCAAGTGTCTTTTAATTTTGTGGCTGCAATGATTGCCCACAGTGATTTTGGAGCCCAAGAAAACAATATCTGTCACTGTTTCCCTTTTTTCCCCTGTCTGTTTGCCATGAAGTTATGGGACTGGATGCCATGATCTTAGTTTTTTGAATGTTGAGTTTTAATCCAGCTTTTTCACTCTCTTTCACCCTCGTCAAGAGGCTGTTTAGTTCCTCTTCCCTTTCTGCCATTAAAGTGGTATCATCTGCATATATGAGGGTGTTGATATATCTCCCGCCAGTCTTGATTCCAGCTTGTGAGTCATCCAGCCCAGCATTTCACATGATATACTCTGAATAGAAGTTAAATATTAAGCAGGGTGACAATATACAGCCTTGATTAACTTCTTTCCCAATTTTGAACCTGTCTGTTCCATGTCTGGTTCTAACTGCTGTTTCTTAACCTGCATACAGGATTCTCAGGAGGCAGGTAAGGTAGTCTGGTATTCCCATTTCTTTGATAATTTTCCACGGTTTGTTGTGATCCACACAGTCAAAGGCTTTAGCATAGTCAATGAAGCAGAAGTAGTTTTTTGTTTTTTTTTTTCTCCTTGCTTTTTCTGTGATCCAATGGATTTGCTCTCTGGTTCCTCTGCCTTTATAAATCCAGCTTGTACATCTGGAAGTTCTCAGTTCATGTACTGCTGAAGCCTAGCTTGAAGTATTTTGAGCATAATCTTGCAGGCATGTGAAATGAGTGCAACTGTGCAGTAGTTAAACATTCTTCGGCATTGCCTCTCTTTGGGATTGGAATGAAAACTGACCTCTTCCAGTCCTATGGCCTCTGCTGGGTTTTCCAAATTCTCTGGCATATTGAATGCAGCAATTTAACAGCATCATCTTTTAGGATTTGAAACAGTTCAGCTGGAATTCCATCACCTCCACTAGCTTTGTTCCTAGTGATGCTTCCTGAGGCCCACTTGACTTCACATTCCTGGATGTCTTTCTCTAGGTAAGTGACCACAGTAGCATGGTTACTCAGGTCATTAGACTTTTTTGTTTAGTTCTGTGTGTTCTTGCCACCTCTTCTTAATATCCTCTGCTTCCATTAGGTCCTTGCCATTTCTGTTTTTTATTGTGTCCATCTTTGCATGAAATATTCTCTTGGTATATCTAATTTTCTTGAAGAGATCTTTAGTCTTTCCCATTCTATTGTTTTCTTCTATTTCTTTGCATTGTTCACTTAAGAAGTCTTTCTTATCTCTCCTTACTATTTTCTGGAACTCTGCATTCAGTTGGGTGTGTGTGTATGTGTTAAGTTGCTTCAGTCCTGTCTGATCTTTGTGACCCCATGGACTGTAGCCTGCCAGGTTCTTCTGTCCATGGGATCCTGAAGGCAAGGATACTGGAGTGGATTGCCATGCCTTCCTTCAGAGCATCTTCCCAACCTGGGAATCAAACCTCTCTTTCTTATGTCTCCTGCATTGGCAGGTGGGTTCTTTACCACTAATGCCACCTTCTTTCCCTTTCTCCTTTGCCTTTCGCCTCTCTTCTCAGCTATTAGTAAGGCCTCCTCAGACTTATTTATGTGTCTAGGTATGGCAGATGTACTTAAGATTTTATTTAAATGATTGAAATTGAGAGGTATAAAATGAACATTATTGTTTTCTTATTCCATTCCTTCATTCATTTTTGTCTAAATGACCACTTTCTAAGTGCTGGAGCAGATATTAGGAAGTGTTGGGCACTTAATAAATGCTCATTGAGTGACTATCCAAGTGGATGAATGACATGCTTCTTCCTACAGAGGCGCCTCCTGTCTGGTGAAGAGAGCAGACCTTTAACAAATTTTGCTCTGGAAGCAGACAGGAGGGCAGTTTGGGGTCAGCATGGGACATTGCTGACCAATGAAACTGGAAGATGTCTCCTGGAGGTCTTCTGGGAATGGCATTTTTGTATTCTTAAAAGAGACAGTTGGAATGAGCTCCCTTTTTTTTTTCAAGGACTGTCATCATCTCTCAATGTGGTGTCTGGAGTTGTGTCAAGGAGTCTTGTAACTATGTGGGGAAAAGTCAGACGGAAAAGTAGACATGCCAAGGATGGCAGTGAAAATATAGAACCTGCAGAATTAATAATACTAGAGCTGTCCTATCTTTGGGTTTCTTGTTATGCTAGATAATACCTATCTGAAAGGCAAGGTCTTTAGAAGTTTTGTTCACTGTAAATCCCTTATCCCTAGCACAATTGCTGGCACAAGAGTATGTACTCAACAAATATTTTTCAATAACGTATTTAATTTAGTATGCAGCCAAAGGTACCTTGATGAATTTTTTGTGTTTTAATGGCAAAATCAGAGGAAGAAATGTTTGCATAAACGGTCTCAATCACACTCATCTTCAGATGTGGTTAATGACCTTGTTCCTTTGTGTTTAAGTCATTTCCTGATGCTTATGTTTGGGTAACATTTTATTGTCACAGAAGTTAAAATTATCTTGATATGTTGGTGAAGGCAAGAATCTAAAATTAACATTCTACCAATCAGGCTCCAAAAATTTAAAGCAGCCTTGTAAGGAGGTAGGGGGGAGAGATTTCATCTTAGGAGAAGACAAGATAATGAGAAAAATATTGTTATTTTCACTTATGCATTTTTATATTGAAATCTTTCCATTATGTTTACATTTATCATCCATTGTTCACATATGAGAATTTTAAATGTGTATTTGTGAATCTACCTACACAGGCTTGGAAAATTGTATTACACCATTTTTCTGAAATTGTTGTTCATTTCTGGGATAAGCAGCTTTTTAATTCTTTATGAAGGAAATACAGGCTCTCCTGTTGGGGTTGGACATGACAATTAGGCCCATCCTAGTCTTAGAGTCAATTCTGAGAACTTTGCTTGGAGACCTGTTTTTCAGATTATGTCAGAGACAGCATCATCTATAATGAGAGCTGTTATTTGAAGTAAAGTACAAAGGTTTCCTTGTCTTGGGTCATATCTTAAAGAAATTTATTGAAGAATGAAAAGCTATTCTAATAACAAATACTCACCAATGAAGTTTAACTATTATGTGTTCTGTTAAAGCTCTGGGGAATTCATAATAACAGAATTTAAGCTTTTCTTCTGATTTACCTTGTATAAACTACTGAAAATAAGTTGACTTTTTAAATGTTCAGTTAGCAGTACATAGTTTTCTCTGATTCCATATCTCCTAACTGAAACTCAATTTGCATTGCCACTCCTGAAATCTCAAGGAGAAAGCAATTTTACTTGTACATTAAGTTGGATTTACTTTTATTATAGGGAGGAGGAAAAACTTTAAGCTCTATAATTTGGTATACTGACTTTTCCTAGGCTGTTTTCAAAAAGGTCACTTGACTAGTATTTTTGATGTATTTCCCTATGCATAGTTTGATATCTGTAACTGAATCTTTAATTCCCTTGTAACGTGGGTTTCTTGAATTTTTCCTATAGCGTCACCATCCTCATATTATGCTTTTACAGCAATTCCCTAGACTCGTGAAGGTGAAGGAAGAAGTTTATAATGGTACTGAATACCAAACTGTTGCTTGATTTATTCAGGAAGGTTGTTATACACTGGGATCAAGTGACAGCTTAAAAGCTAGTATAATTTATCATCATCAGTTAATTTTCACTGGGTGTCCACTGGGTGCTGAACATTGTACAAGGCTTTTTGTCAGCTGGTATGCACCTGATAAGGTTGATGGAACTCTGAGAAGACAGAATCTTGTCCTTAAGGCACTTGCTATGTAATCAAAGGCAAGTCAGCAAATGCCTAAAGTTGTCAAGCTCTGCGTGCAAAACCTATGTAACTGAAAATACTAATTTTAGAAGGGTTCTTGTCAGCAAATGGAGGTTCTGTTCTCATAATTACCTACACAACCACCAGAATAAAGGGGATGATGTTGGGTGGACCAAGAACAGGTATCTACGATGGTCCAGTCCCTGGCTGACTGGCATCCATTTCTCTGTGTGTCTACACAGATACATTTTGTTCCCTACATATCATTTCAAAATATTCCTACCTCATGAGATCCCGTTTTCTTTTGAACAAACTGTGTACTCTGCCTGTCCCTAATGAGAGACAAGTCACATTCCTATGATACATCTAGAGCTAGTGTTATATGGTCATTATTCCACAGACTTCTGGGTGATCTTTATTCTTCCTCTAAAATGATCACGAAATCTGATCTCAATCAAATCTGCATGTAGTGCCTCATGTTCTTGGAAATTATGGCCTAAAACATATCTGACTGTATAATGCTGAAGGAAGTATAGGATAGCTGCTCTGTAAACTTAAGTACAGGATTGGTCTAGGGAGTGTCCATATCACCCTGGTGCAGGGTAGTCCAGAAGATGCTGTGGCCAGGGACTATCATGTGCGTTCTAAGTTGCTTCAGTTGTGTCTGACTCTTTGCGACCCCATGGACTGTAGCCCACAGGCTTCTCTGTCCATGGAATTCTCCAGGCAAGAATACTGGAGTGGGTCGCCATTTTCCTTCTCCAGGGGATATTCCTGACCCAGGGATGAAACCCAGGTCTCTTAGGTCTCCTCCTGGCAGGTGGGTTCTTTACCACTAGCACCATCTGGGAAGCCCAGAGCTATCATAAGCATCTTTGTTAAGTTTCTTCCCTAACCTTGGCCTGGCTTCTGTGGCCAGTGGTTGTGTTTACCTGAGGATTATCTGCTAAGAAATTTTCCCTTATTGAGTGTCCTTCATGGCCATCTCTGAGAAGGGCTTTGGGGAGGATTCCCTTGCAGGGGCCTTAGCAGTTCTTTTCTTATTGGTAGCATCAGGGATTGTCTTAAGGTGGAACAGTCACAAGTCTTTATTTGCTGGACTAGGAATTTTTTTTTTTTCCTAGCTATATAAGTTCTTTAAGATCTTTGTTGGTTGCTTATGAATATACCCCTCCACCCCGCCCACCCCACCTCTTTTTTCCTTTATAGGTGATTGTGGCATGCTTTATTTTCTGGTAACTGGTACAAAAGTTATGTGTCAAATAGTTTGACTCTGGTCCCTTGACTTGCCACTTTTGTTTCAGGATTCAGGAATCCCTCTGTTTCCTTTAGTCTTGATTTAATGGCTTCCTGTCACTTGCTCTTCTGCGGGTGGTGAAGCTTGATCCAGGTCATATGCTTCCTCAGGCTCCTTCCCCAGCTTGTATCCCTTGGGAATGAGTCATGGGAACTACTGAGTATGAGGGAGAGGCACTTGAGAGAGCCTGGAGGTTCAGGCTCCTACCACTCCTGCACCCCTAATATCCCCTCATTTCATTTTCCAGCACATCACATTTACCTGATCAGCACCCTGCATTCGGACTGGAACAAATAATACGGCTGCTGAAATTCAGATAAGAGATCTGAACTTCAGCAGTCTAACCATTACTGGCTACCAGGACTGTTTCTTATGGTTTTATATTTGTGAGTTTCACAGAGGCAAGTGAGGGCTGAAATCTAGCCCTTGCTCTACTCACCAAGGCTTGCATTCAGGCAAGGAAAGCTTTTTGAAATTTGTCTCTATTGAAGGGAGCGTCTGTTTCGATTTATAGGATACCTGATTTATTTGTGTGTTCCTGGGTTTGGTTGTATTGCTTGCAGGTAAAAAAGCTTTCTTTAATAAAACTGTCTGCTTTTTCTAGTTGACTTTCATGTCAGCCAGTTAGATGGAGTTTGTTGTTTTCTTGCAGCAGCTACCAAAAGCCAGGAGAACTCCAAAATACCAATATATGGGTAGATTTCTGCAAGTCCCCTAAAGCTCCAGCCTTCCTTTGCAGGTACTCTATGCCCCAAGGACTGCAGACTGCTTATTTTAACTAGCCATTTTGCTACTGTTTCGTATTGACTACTGACATTCCAGCTGGGATGGTTGTTCAGTTGCCTAGTGTGTCCGACTCTGTGACCCCATGGACTGCAGCACGCCAGGCCTCCCTGTCCTTCACCATCTCCCTGACGTTGCTCAAACTCATTTCCATTGAGTCAGTGGTGCCATCCAACCTCATCCTCTGTCGGTCCCTTCTCCTCCTGCCTTCAGTCTTTCCCAGCATCAGGGTCTTTTCCAATGAGTCAGCTCTTCCCATCATGTAGCCAAAGTATTGGAGTTTCAGCTTCAGCATCAGTGTTTCCAATGAATATTCAGGACTGATTTTTATTAGGATTGACTGGTTTGATCTTGCAGTCCAAGGGATTCTCAAGAGTCTTCTCCAGCACCACAGTTCAAAGGTATCAATTCTTCAGAGCTCAGCTTTCTTTATGGTCCAACTCTTATATCCTTACATGAAACCTGGAAAAACCATATATTTGACTATACAGATCTTTGTCAGCAAAGCAATGTCTCTGCTTTGTAATACACTGTCTAAGTTTGTCATAGTTTTTCTTCCAAGAAACAAGTGTGTTTTAATTTCATGGCTGAGGTCATCATCTGCAATGATTTTGGAGCCCAAGAAAATAAAGTCTGTCACTGTTTCCGTTGTTTCCCCAATTATTTGCTATGAAGTGATGAGACTGAATGCCATGATCTTCGTTTTTTTGAATGTTGAGTTTTATTATTTATTATTTTTAAATTTTATTTTATTTTTAAACTTTACAATATTGTATTGGTTTTGCCAAATATCGAAATGAATCCGCCACAGGTATACATGTGTTCCCCATCCTGAACCCTCCTCCCTCCTCCCTCCCCATACCATCCCTCTGGGTCATCCCAGTGCACCAGCCCCAAGCATCCAGTATCGTGCATCGAACCTGGATTGGCAACTCGTTCCATATATGATATTTTACATATTTCAATGCCATTCTCCCAAATCATCCCACCCTCTCCCTCTCCCCCAGAGTCCAAAACACTGTTCTATACATCAGTGTCTCTTTTGCTGTCTCGTATACAGGGTTATTGTTACCATCTTTTTAAATTCCATATACATGCATTAGTATACTGTATTGGTGTTTTTCTTTCTGGCTTACTTCACTCTGTATAATAGGCTCCAGTTTCATCCACCTCATTAGAACTGATTCAAATGTATTCTTTTTAATGGCTGAGTAATACTCCATTGTGTATATGTACCACAGCTTTCTTATCCATTCATCTGTTGATGGACATCTAGGTTGCTTCCATGTCCTGGCTATTATAAACAGTGCTGCGATGAACACTGGGGTACATGTGTCTCTTTCAATTCTGGTTTCCTCAGTATATATGCCCAGCAGTGGGATTGCTGGATCATAAGGCAGTTCTATTTCCAGTTTTTTAAGGAATCTCCACACTGTTCTCCATAGTGGCTGTACTAGTTTGCATTCCCACCAACAGTGTAAGAGGGTTCCGTTTTCTCCACACCCTCTCCAGCATTTATTGCTTGTAGACTTTTGGATCGCAGCCATTCTGAATGGCGTGAAATGGTACCTCATAATGGTTTTGATTTGCATTTCTCTGATAATGAGTGATGTTGAGCATCTTTTCATGTGTTTGTTAGCCATCTGTATGTCTTCTTTGGAGAAATGTCTATTTAGTTCTTTGGCCCATTTTGTAAAAGAATGAAACTAGAGCACTTTCTAACACCATACACAAAAATAAACTCAAAATGGATTAAAGATCTAAACGTAAGACCAGAAACTATAAAACTCCTAGAGGAGAACATAGGCAAAACACTCTCCGACATACATCACAGCAGGATCCTCTATGACCCACTTCCCAGAATATTGGAAATAAAAGCAAAAATAAACAAATGGGACCTAATTAACCTTAAAAGCTTCTGCACAACAAAGGAAACTATAAGCAAAGTGAAAAGACAGCCTTCAGAATGGGAGAAAATAATAGCAAATGAAGCAACTGACAAACAACTAATCTCAAAAATATATAAGCTACTTCTACAGTTCAATTCCAGAAAAATAAATGACCCAATCAAAAAATGAATGTTGAGTTTTAAACCAGCTTTTTCACTCTCTTCTTTTAACCTCATCAAGAGGCTGTTTAGTTCCTCTTCCCTTTCTGCCATTAAAGTGGTATCATCTGCATATATGAGGTTATTGATATTTCTCCTGCCAGTCTTATTACAGCTGTGCTTCATGCAGACTGGCATTTCACATGATGTAAGCTGAATAAAAAGTTAAATAAGCAGGGTGACAATATACAGCCTTGATGTACCCCTTTCCCAATTTTGAACCAGGCCATCATTCCATGTCTGCTTCTAACTGTTTCTTCTTGACCTGCATACAGGAATCTCAGGAGGCAGGTAAAGTGGTCTGGTATTCCATTCTCTTTAAGAATTTTCCAGTGTGTTGCTATGATCCACACAGTCAAAGGCTTTAGAGTAGTCAATAAAGCAGAAGTAGATATTTCTATGGAATTCTCTTGCTTTTCTAATGATCCAGTAGATGTTGGGAATTTGATCTCTGGAACTTCTGCCTTTATAAATCCAGCTTGTGGAGTTCATGATTCACGTACTGTTGAAGCCTAGCTTGGGGTATTTTGAGCTTGGTCTTGCTAGCATATGAAATGAGTGCAGTTGTGCGGTAGTTTGAACATTCTTTGGCATTGCCTTTCTTTGGGATTGGAATGAGAACTGACCTCTTCCAGTCCTGTGGCCACTTCTGAGTTTTCCAAATTTGCTGGCATATTAAGTGTAGCAGTTTAACAGCATCATCTTTTAGGATTTGAAATAGCTCAGCTGCAATTCCATCACTTCTACTAGCTTTGTTCCTAGTGATGCTTTCTATGGCCCACTTGACTTCACACTTCAGGGTGTCTGGCTCTAAGTGATTGATCACGCCATCATGTTTATCCAGGTCATTAAGATCTTTTTTGTATAATTCTTCTATGTATTCTTGCCACCTCTTCTTAATATCTTCTGCTTCTGTTAGATCCATACCATTTCTGTCCTTTATTATGCCCATCTTTGCATGAAGTGTTCCCTTGGTGTATTTAATTTTCTTGAAGAGATCTCTAGTTTTTCCCATTCTATTGTTTTCCTCTATTCCTTTAAATTGATCATTAAGGCAGGCTTTCTTATCTCTCCTTGCTAATCTTTGGAACTCTGCATTCAGATGGGTGTATTTTTTCTTTTCTCCTTTGCCTTTCACTTCTTTTCTCAGCTATTTATAAGGCCTCCTCAGACAACCATTTTGCCTTTTCGCAATTTTTTCCCCTCTTTGGGATGGTTTTGATCACTCACTGCCTCCTATACAGTGTTACAAAACTCCTTACAGAGTTCTTCAGGAACTCTGTCTTTCAGATCTAATCCCTCCAATTTATTTGTCACTTTCACTGCATATAATCATAAGGGATTTATTTAGATCATGGTGACATCAGATCCTCATGACTAATAAAGAAGTTTTTGTTGAGTCTTAAGCCAACTTTTTCACTCTCCTCTTTCACTTTCATCAAGAGGCTCTTTAGTTGTTCTTTGCTTTCTGCCATATGGGTGGTATCATCTGTATATCTGAGGTTATTAATATTTCTCCCAGCAATTCTGATTTCAGCTTGTGCTTCATCCAGCACATTTCATCTGACATTTTGCATGATATACTCTGCATATAAGTTAAATAAACAGGGTGACAATATATAGCCTTCACATCCCCCTTTCCCAATTTTGAACCAGGCCATTCATTGTTCCATGTCTGGTTCTACGTGTTGCTTCTTGACCTGCACTCAGGTTTCTCAGGAGGCAGGTAAGGTCTTCTGGTATTCCCATCTCTTTATGAATTTTCCAGTTTGTTGTGATCCACACAGTCAAAGGCTTTAGAGTAGTCAATAAAGCAGAAGTAGATGTTTTTCTGAAACTCTAGTTCTTGCTTTTTCTATTATCCAACAGATGTTGGCAATTTGATCTCCGGTTCCTCTGCCTTTTCTCAATCAAGCTTGAACATCTGGAAGTTCGTGGTTCACATACTGTTGAAGTCTGGCTTGGAGAATTTTGAGCATTACTTTACTAGCATGTGAGATGAGTGCAATTGTATGGTAGTTTGAGCATTCTTTCACATTGCCTTACTTTGGGATTGGAATGAAAACTGACCTTTTCCGGTCCTTGGCCACTGCTGAGTTTTCCAAATTTACTGGCCTACTGAGTGGGCTTCCCACTGTAGCTCAGTTGGTAAACAATCTGCCTGCTAGACAGGAGACCTGGGTTCAATCCCTTGGTCGGTAAGATTCCCTGGAGAAGGAAATGACATACCACTCCATTATTCTTGCCTGGGAAATCCAATGGACAGAGGAGCCTGGAAGGCTACAGTCCATGGGGTCACAAGAGTCCAACATGACTTAGTGACTGAACCAACAACCAACTAATATCAAGTGTAACACTTTAACAGCATCATCTTTTAGGATTTGAAAAAGCTCAACTGGAATTCCATCACCTCCACTAGCATCATTCGTAGTGATGCTTCCTAAAGCCCACTTGCTTTCACATTCTGGGATGTCTGGCTCAAGGTGAGTGATCACACCATCATAGTTATCTGGGTAATGTAGATATTTTTTGTATAGTTCTTCTGTGTTTTCTTGCCACCTCTTCTTAATATCTTCTGCTTCTGTTAGGTCCGTACCATTTCTGTCCTTTATTGTGCCCATCTGTGCATGAAATGTTCTCTTGGTATCTCTAATTTTCTTGAAGAGATCTCTAGTCTTTCCCATTCTATTGTTTTCCTCTATTTCTTTTCACTGATCCCTGAAGAAGGCTTTCTTATCTCTCCTTGCTATTCTTTGGAACTCTGCAATCAGATGGGTATATATTTTCAGAGTGCCTCACTCCACCCTAAACTCCTTCAGGGGTTGTTGAAGTTCAATGGCAATAGCAGCACAGGCTTCAGTCTCCACAGAGGCAGATGACAAATGTCATTGTTGTTCAGTTGTTGGCAATGCTCTTGGTAATTGCCAATTAGTAATTGATGCTACTCCTGATGCAGGTTTTTATATTAGATCAGAGTCCTCCATCTTAGGATTTTTGACTTGTATTGTGCCTTACCAGAGAGCCTTATCATATTTGTTGTTGTTCAGTTACTAAGTTGTGTCCTCATGGACTGTAGCATGCCAGGTACCTCTGTCCTCGACAATCTCCTAGTGTTTGCTCAGATTCATAGCCGCTGAGTCACTGATGCTATCTAACCATTGTATCCTCTCTCTTATCACATGGAGGAGGGCTAAACGCACCCAGTAGCAGACTGGGTCTAGGACCTATGCCAGAAAGCACTTCTGCACCGGTCTAGATATCTCAATGTGTATGTTAAGTTGAAACCTAAGAGTATTGGATGCTTCGTAATGGGATGTCTTCTTATATGCTTTGTGGTCCTTCAAAGCTACAATCAGTATGTAAAGACTCTGGATGAATCTGAAAATTTCAGATATTTGGAATTTTCAGTATATGCTTTTTTAGGTGCCATCCACCCTAATTTTACTTTTGTATATGCTGCCTAATGTTTGTAAATGCTAACTTGGCTAAGTGTTTTTCATATGTTATTTGAAAAGATAATATTTGATATGTTCTATCCCTTTGTGATAGAAAATCAGGTGATTTTAAAGTGATTACTTCTAAAAACAAATAATAGTTTTAAAAATCTTTCCCTATAAGCCTCATGGTGAAATACTAGCAAGGTCAATAAAATGTTTAATTAATGGTATGACTTTTGAAGTGAGGTGTAACTACCTGATACTTCCTAACTTACTATTGTTTTGAGAATTTTGAGAAAAAAACTTCTATTTGTTGAAACTAACATGATAACAGTAGGACTTTTCAAACTTCTGCTTGCCCACTAATTGATCTTAAAATAAAACACACAAAGGAAATCCCTTTGTACCTAAACATATTCCATGTATATGTATATGTCTGTGTGTGTGAGTTGCTCAGTCATGTCCGACTCTTTGCGACCCCATGGACTGTAGCCTACCAGGCTCCTTTGTCTGTGGGATTCTCCAGGCAAGGATACTGGAGTAGGTTGCCATTGCCTTAGGTAAAATAGATTTTTGGATTGTGCTATCTTTTTATTAGTGTATTTTCAGGCATACAGAAATCACTGTGTAGGCTATTTATTCTCTGTAAAATATTAACATATTTATGTAGATGTTTACTATACAATTATAACTGGAGAAGGAAATGGCAACCCACTGCAGTATTCTTGCTTGGAGAATCCCTATGGACAGAGGAGCCTAGGAAGCTACAGTCCATGGGGTTGCAAGAGTCGGACACAACTGAGCGATTAGCACACACACACATAGAATTATAAATACTTATAAGCAGAGGTCACTTTATCAGTTAAGTCAAAGGATGGAAAATACCTATTGAGTCAGAGAACAAAGGAGACCACAGCAACCAGAGGCCCCATCTTCACTATGGGATTATATAGGTGGACAATATGTTCTTTTAATAAATGAAGCTAGCAGACAGCAATCCATAATGAAACCTGCTAACTTAAACTGAAAATAGTCTATTCTCAAATGTATGGGTGGTGGGCTCCTCTTATCCAGGTAAGTTAAGTAAAAACTATGATATTCAAAGGCTGGCATGAAGTGAAGCCAAATTTGTCATCCATTTGAGGATAAAAACATGATGCAACAAATGCTGCACTTGGAGGGGATGTAATAAAGATTTGTATTATTCTTTGGTGTACTCCCTGGGGACTTTTCTGTAATACATGAAGATATTAAAAAGAAAATGTACATCACTTTTGTTAATGGTCTTTATTTTTTTAATTTATTTCTCTGTATATTTATTTGAAATCTGCTTATTTACAAGAAGGTTTGGGGTTGACTTATAAGGGAAGAAAGTATCTGGTAACACAGAATAAAAAATAAAAGCCAACTAATAAATCAGAATCAAATGGGGTGTGGATTAAGTAGGGGAGAGTGAGGAGGGAGAGATCAGTGGGGTGGAACTGGGAAGACAAACCCAGGTCCATGAGATCTATCATCTCCTCTCATTTTGCCAATGAACATCCTACTGCCCAGGGGGATGCAGTAATTTTCTCAAGCTCAGAGAACCAGGAAATACTGGCTCCAAAATTCAAACCTTAGTGGGTCTTGTTTGTCAAAGCGTACACACTTCCCACTATTGTTGCCAGTATCTTGTTGAAGAAAATACTTGTGTACAAATTGCTCCTGATATTAAGGTAACTGACTGGTCCCAGTTTGCCTGGGACTGTCCTAGTTATAAAACCATTAGTTCTGCCTTCCAGCACCTCCTTCAGTCCTGAGCAAGCTGGGATGGTTGGTCACCCTGCTGGATTTCCTTCCAGCCATGGTAAAGGTAGAATTTGACAGAGTTGTATCACTGTGCTAGAGTGGTGGAGTAAGGCTGGGATACTTTGCCTACAGAATCACAACATGCATGATTATCCCTCAGTGATAACTGGCTCCTACCTTATAAAGTTGAGCAGTTGCTTTCTAAGATCCATCAGAGTCTGTATATTCGGCAGTGGTCTTTCCACTACTATTAGATTGTTTTGCTTCTTTTTCACTAGTGAAGTATGATGTCTTTTGGATCTTTGGGGCTAGGGACAGTTTATGTATATTATATGTAGATGTACTTTACATAGTTGTTCATAGGCATTGGTAGAAGCTATGTTATATCATGAGTCGCAGCATTAATCCCATGGCTAAATTCAAGTTTATTTCTTATGTAACAGCATGAGATGAGCATTCCAGGTCAGTAAGAGGCTCTCCTCTGCTGCCATGCAGATTCTTGCTGTTTGGTTTCTCCAATATCCTTTAAGGTATTTCCCTCAGCCGTGGTCAAAGCTGGGTTGCTGCCAAGTACAAGGAAAAAGAAGCATAAGGAGGACACACCCAAGTTGTAAGGTCTAGGCCTAGAAGTGACAGAAATAAATTCTTCTCTTCAGCCCTTCAGAGCAAACATGGTCACGTGGCTGAAACAAACTGCAAGGAATGCTGGGAAATGGGTTAGCCCCATAGCCGGGAACGATGGGGAGGATGGATCTGGGAAACAGCTAGCAATCACCCTCTTCCAGACTGTACTTAAAGATGTTCAAGTACTTCCTAAATGTTCTTTGTGCAATGGAGAAAAGTGCTCAATTCTCCAGACTTCTAAAAGTTGTATTCTTTTGTTTGGGGAAGAAGTACCTCCAACCCCTGACATTTGATGATTTATTTTGCAATAATTAAAAAGGAATCACTGTTACAATTGCTAATCTATATGAGAGCATCAAAGAACAATCCCCTCTATCCTGTGAGATCCCAGTCACGTAAGCACAGGATTTAATTGGGACTCTTAAATGGTCAAGATTCTAAAAAAAATTATAATTCCAAAATATATCTCAATATGTTAGTATACACATTAAGTAAAATGAAGATGGAAAAGATGTGATGGAAAAGTTTAGAAGCTTGAGAGAGAAATAAATTTCAGAAGGCCTTTGGAGGGGAACTAAGGGAACAGAAATTGCCAGGAGCTTCCAGACTGGGTGTTAGAATGCTGGGTCTGTACACTGAGAAAAGTTTGTATCACGCTGATTCAAGTTGTCTAATAGCACATTTATTTTAGTTGATTTTAGCCTAAATTTACATTATAACAATAAGTATAAATAATATAGTTTAGTCATAGTAGTGCATATTGAAATGAATAACTTTTAAACCTATCAATAATATAGTTTAGTCATAGTAGTGCATATTGAAATGAATAACTTTTAGACCTATCAATAATATAGTTTAGTCATAGTAGTGCATATTGAAATGAATAACTTTTAAACCTATTATTGTATGTAGATGTATATTTTATGTATATTTAATAGAATGCTATTTTGTTATAAGTATATATAAAGTCTACACGTGTATGTGTGTGTGTTGGGGGGTGGGTGGGTGCGTGTCTGTTTGTCTGTCTCATAGTTACCAAGGAGTAGCATAATACTGGGTACCCAACAAAAGCTTTGTAACTATCCCTAGGAAGAGTAAATTCGGTTTATACCAAGTCAGTTTCCCCCTTCCACATTCTATTCTCCATATTCTATTTTGATCATTTTGTTACTGACAATTTTAAATCCTAAACGTTTAATTCAGATTTTTTTTTTTTTTTTTTCGGATATGTGCAGCAGCCATTTAAACTGACTAAATGGCATGAGAATTCTTTTGTAATTTTATTAAATCTGACTTGTGTAAAGAGACCAGCAACTGAAGATGATTTGCACATGCTAATAGATTATATGTTATAGCAGAATGTTGCTTTATATTGCTCCTCCAGCAGCTGCAGTCTCAAGTATAGTTATTACTAGCTCCAGTATCACCCAGTTTTTTTTTAAATTATCAAAAGAAGTTCATGCTATTGACTCATTACTCCCATACTTATTATTCTTATTGAAAATCACTAGATCTAATTCTATCGGTTTCCTTCCTGATTGAAAATATTTGAACCTAGAAAGCATAGTATTTCTTAAGACATTTGTAACTATTCATCATGGATGTTAAAATTACAATCATGCTGCATTGTGTGAGAAATGATTTTTTTAAAAATCTTTACACATATGGTAAGCAGGTGACCAATGCTATCCAGGTTTGGAGATGCTGAATGTTCAAATAAGTGGTATTTGAAATTTTGATGTGTATTGCATTCATTACTGAATCTCAAGAATACATTTTTTTTTTTTTTTTTGCTCATATAGAGTAAGTTTAAAATGGGGTCTTTTGTGGAAGCACCCATCCTGTTTAGAATGATATAACAGATGCTGAATGTTCACATATCAAACAAAATGCCAGCTTTCTGTAGAAAAGAGGTGTCAAAAAGTTTCTTTGTACCTTTAACGCATGTGATTATGTAGTACAAAATGCAGAGTTTGTAAAATTTCTTGAATATACAGGCAAAAAAATGAATAATTCAAAACAACTCATAAGTTCTACATTCTATTGTCCCTTTATAACGCAGGCAGAAGATAGCAGTGCGCTCCCAATAGAGCTGAATTTGCACAAGTTCCACCTCTGAAAATGCCAGATGGTCTATGGTCTACTTTTGAGAGCTGTCACATATGTAAAGATTTGAAAAAAGAAAGACAGCTGAATGAGAGCAGTGGATCATTAAAGGGAGAGCGAGGGTCCCTAGGCATCACTTGTGTTTTAAGAAGCATTGTGTCGTTCCCATATTAGTGTGCCTTTTTTTTTTTTTTAAAGCCATACACAACTTTTACACAGTAAGGGAAAAAAAATCTATTTAAAGCTAAGTAGTTATGGTTTAATCAGTCAGTCAGACTTTTTTGTTCTTTATTCAAGAACACAATCATGTTTCTGATTTGGTTTTAGTTGTACATTTACTGTAAGATTTAAGTCACATCTCTGAAAAAGCATCAATGAAGTTAAATGTCTGTTAATATAACTCATATATCTAGGTTTTATCCAATTTTGATTTGCTTATATTTGCTTGCATCTGACAAAATCACAATGTTAAGAAATTGGAGTGAAAAGGGAATACTTGGTTATTGACCATAATACAAACTATACTAAAAATACTTAGGTGGCAGTGAAACAAAAATGAATGTACCATCATTTACCTGCCAACAGAAATAGATAAAATTTTGAGGATTGAAATGTAGATAAATCATTAAGAATATGTTTGAATGTCACTCCGACCATATACAGTAATTTGCAAATAGTCAATTTTGATGGTAGGAATAGGTCAGATCTGTCGGTTTTAGAATTTGGTGGCAAGACCTGATTATCTTTTACCACCTTTATTTTTATTTATAGGGAATGCTTGTTACATAATAATTATAAATTGATTTTGGATTATGGAATATGACAGGGCATTTTTTTATTGATAAGTCTCCACAGCATTGGTCAATAACATTTCAACTTAACCCAGCTCTCAATTGCTTGAATTATTCTTTTCAAGAAGAAGTGGTCCAAAACATTCCATTTATTTGGTGAGATTACTGGAAAGAGCTTTGAAAAGAACACCAAATTAGGTTTAACTATCTTCTTTGGCATCCCGTTAAATACATATGCATAACTGGTTTTATGTTCAATAGCAGTCATTAGGATGTCATTCTAGTTGATACAAGAAGTTACAGGAGCAGCAAATTAATCTCTAGATCAAATGATTGCACACCCATAAGAAATAGATCTCCTTTTGCACAAGCCTTGATTGTTAATTTTAGCTTTGAGAAGGATATATATAGTTGCTAAGCAGAGAAGTAACCATTTTCTTCTTTTTTTCTTTGCATCAGAAGTTAGGAGGAAAACAAAACATTTTGATAAATTTTACAGCCATTACTCTGTGCTATTCCGAAATATTAAATGTTTAGATAATTATTCTTTGTCACTAAAAAACTGATTAAGAGTTCATATATTAGTTTTATAAATTGTGTATTAACATTAATAAACTTGGTATGAAAGGATGCTTTTGTTAAGTAAAAGAATAATAATAAGCTTTTTTCTTACAATGTGTACATTCATGAGGAATAAAATAGTCTGGTATGCTAAGATATTTTTCCTCAAGAGACATAGCATATGTGAACAAGAATGGAAGTAAACAATGTGTGCTAAAGACCTGTCTAATTTGTCAAAATTATTTATGAAGCCTTAGGTAGTCCCAAGATAACAGCTAATTAGTCCATTTTAGCCATTATCAGTTCTGTGTGTACCTGTTACAGTGTTGTGTGCTATACTTATTTCTAAGTCGAAGACCTCCTAGTATTCAGATTTAATTAACATTTCATAACTGTTCATAATCTTAAACAGAAAAGACTAATTAAAACAGCTGCTTCGTATTTTGAAATTCCAAGAAATGATAAAATAGTAAAATTTGACACCAAATGGTTTTTGTTGTTGCTATTTTTTTGCTGAAATTCTATGATTGATAACTCTGCGTAGGACCTATACCAGCAAGATAAATGTTGATTTTAAGAATTCATTACTTAACCAATGTAAATAGATAACATTTGGTGGGGAGATCAGGACTCTGAGCTTCAAAAACCAGAATCCATTTTAGCTAATTTAAATAGAAAATATTTATCAGTTGCATATAGACTCTCCCAGGAATTTTACAGCCAAGGATCATGCCCACCAAATGGGTGCTTTCCTAATGAAAAAACTTACTATTACTGCATGCTTTGCCCACTGATCTGCTAGGAAGTGGTCACCAGACACTGCACCCACTGCCGAGATTTACACATGCCTTCTTTACTGTCTGTGCTGAGAGGCTCTACCATCTGGGTGTGGCTGCCCTCTTGCATCCATAGTTCTGCATGTGAGTTGCGCTTCTGCTTGGTAGAATGTAAATTACATATGTGCCCTCTAACTCGAGGACTGTAGGGATGAGTTAGAGGAAGTTATCAAAATCTATGAGGGTCTTTAGAAATGCTGGGCAGCATAGATGATCACTCATCACTGTGCTTGTTTTATGATTTATTGTCCAAAGAAATTAGTTGTTCATTTTTAGTGTCATGCTAATAAAATATTTTTATATTTTTCTTTTAAATTCTTCATTTATAAACATTGAAAACATCTGAAATGTCTTCGTATCAGAGATAGATGCATTTGCATACACAAGTATTTTGGTGACTTGCTCTCCTGTTCCATTGGTTTATGTCTGTGTCTGGACCAATGCCATACTGTCTCAGTCTGTGTGTGCGTGCATATTCAGTCGTATCTGACTCTGCAACCCCAAGGACTGTAGCCCACCAGGATCCTCTGTCCATGGGATTCTCCAGGCAAGAATACTGGAGTGGGTTGCCATTTCCTCCTCCAGTGGATCTTCCTGACCCAGAGATTGAACTCACCATTCCTGCATTGGCAAGCAATCTGCTGAGCCACTGGGAAAGCCCACTGTCACTGGTGGTCCAGTGGTTAAAGACTCCAAGACTTTCACAGCAGGTGTGCATTCAATCCCTGATTGGGGAACCAAGAATCCCACATGCCGTGTGGCCGAAAAAGAAAAAAAAATTTGAGTGATATATATGAACCATTTATATGATTTGGGCTTCCCTGGTGGCTCAGATGGCCTGCAATGTGGGAGACCTGGGTTCGATCCCTGGGTAGGGAAGATCCCCTGGAGAAGGAAATGGCAACCCACTCCAGTACTCTTGCCTGGAAAATTCCATGGAAGGAGGAGCCTGGTAGGCTACAGTCCATGGGGGTCGCAAAGAGTCCGACGTGACTGAGCGACTTCACTTTCACTTTTTACTTTAGTTACTGTAGTTTCAAGGTAAGACTTTTTATCTAAGTCAAATCCCACAATCCTGTTTTTCTTCCTTAAAATTTCCTTAGTGATTCTTGACTACTCTTACTTATAAAATTTTTGATCTGTTTGTCAGGTTCCACAAATAAGCCTTTTAGAATTTTTATGGGAATTGCATTACATAAATTGGGGATAATTACCATATTACCAGAATTAACATACTTATAATCTTTTCATTTGTTAGTTTGTTTTTTTTTTAATGTCAGTTATGTTTGGTCAGTTTTGCCATCGAGTCTCTTCCCCCTTTTTCCTAGCTTAATTCCTAGATACTTACAGGCTTTTTTTGTTTGTTTGTTTGTTGGCTTGTTTTTCTTTTGTAGTTTCTGTAAAGAGTTCAGTTCTTGCATCTTTGCTAGTTGCTTACTGTTGCCTTATGGAACTTCACTGAATTTAATATAGTTTATCATGTATACATCTTACTAAATTCTTAGTTTTTCAGACTGTATAGTCTCTTAGATTTTCCCTGGAATATTCAATTATGTATCCATCTCAAAAATGTTTCTTCCTTTCCAGGACTCAGACATGTTTTTCTTTTCGGTGTTCATTCCTTTTGCCAGCAGAGTGTCACGTAAGAGGGTAAAGGTGGGCATTCTTTCCTTGGTCCTGACCAAACGGGAGCACTTCTGCAGGACTGACTTTAAATTTTGATAAATGTGTTCTATCAGATTAAGGAAGTTCTCTTCTATTCCTAAGTTTCCATAAATGGTTTATTTTAAAATTAAAAAAAAAAATATATATATATATGGAAAAGATTTTCTTCAGAATTTAAAGTGGAATTAAAAAGAAAAGAATACAACACACTGTCTTATCCAGCTTTGATGCTTGAATTCATTGTTCCTTTCAAAAGGCAGTTGAGTAGTTTATCATTATCAGGGATACTCAGATAATACTGCAGTGTCTGTAGCACCCAAAATAGGACCTGGGACTTAGCTGTTGAATGAGTTTTGAATTACCTTTTGCAGATTTCCAACTTAAATTTACTTAAAGAAAAAAGAAGCACCGTTTTTTCCTCTTCTTTTTGTGTCCCTTATGTAAAGCTACTCTTGATGAACCCTTTCCATTTCTCTTTTCCTAATTATGCTTTCTCTGTATTCATTTGCGTGTCCCTCCCCCACCCCCCGTTAGGATCATGGATGAAACCCAAAAAAGTCTGTTACTGATTGGGTTTTGATTATTTTCAAATACTCATTTTTTTAACTGGATAAATATTTCCTGTTTTTCTTTTTTTCACTTAGCCCAACCTCAGCGCTTGCCTCAGCTTCAAACTGCAGCACAGGAAAGTGAGGAGGAAATAAGCAAGATAAAGAATGGCCACCCAAGTCTGAGCAATGGCAATGGAATCCACCACGGGGCCAAACATGTATCTGCAGAGAATCGAAGACTTTCAGCACCCGTTTCTCAAAAAATGCATAGAAAAATTCACTCCAGCTTGTCTGTAAACAGTGACATCAGTAAGAAGAGTAAAGTAAATGCTGTCTTTTCCCAAAAGACGGGCTCTTCACCTGAAGGTAAGTGTGATGCATATGCATGTGTTACTTGACCAGATGTAAAATCATATTCACTAAGAATCATTTGATCAAGCAAATGTATGAAGCATGTTACTTTGCCTCCAAACAGGAATTTTGGTAAAATGCAACTTCCCCAAAGGAAAGCCCAGGCTATAACGGAAGCATTGGCAGCTGACATCCTGCTTTTAGATTGTCTTCTGGAGTGAACAGTCATAACTTTAAATATAGCTGCTATACTTCTTTTTAAACCACATTTAAAAATATGAATACCATGTTTTGGTGGAATATGACTGTATGTATTTTTTCAGTCCCTGATTCAGTATGTAAATCGCTGATTCAGAGATACCTGCTTGTATTTTTCAGTTTTTAACTAGGCAAAACTAAAGCAAAAATTTGGTAATTGTCATGCTCTTGACAGAGAAAGGGCTAGGTGAACTCGTGCTTGACTGGCTAGCATCTTCCAGTTACCAGTGCTGTCAAGGGCAGCGCCCCTCGCCCAGCTCTGCCTTGTTCCAAGCTCATGGTGGTCTGAGCTTGGATCTCTAGATCCTCTAGATCCTCCCTTAGAGGCACTGGGCTGTGTTCTCTGACCTCTCAAGAATTAGCAATTACCTCATTAATGAAATACTATGAAGCAGGAAAAGTTTTCCTTTATTATAACACAAGCCCATCTGATGGCATTGGGTTTATAACCTACAAACTCCTTTTATAAAAATGACTTGTGAATTTATGTTAAAAAGTCACTTTCCCTCAAGTTCAAGGTCCCAAATTTCTCTCAGCACATATGCATGTTCCTCTGCTCTTTCTCTTCTCCTTTTAGTAGTTCATTGGTATCAAAAACTCAAATCTTATACACACACACACACACGTGTGTGTGTGTGTATATATATATATTTTACATATATATAATACAAATATTTTTCTTATTCGCCTTTCTATTTAAATTATCATGAAATTTTAAATAAAGGAAATTCTGGGGATGCTTCTGTGAAGTTGGCCATGCTTATTCATCGAGATAAATTGAGTTGTAAATAGGAAATTGTATCGAGAGTTACTAGTCATGAGTGGGAGAAAGGATATTACATTTTGGCTACAGGTGTCTCAAACTCAACTAAGGTAAAGTGTTAGGTTGATCAAATGATATGATAATAAATGGTCTGCATAGTTCCAGGTCAGTGACACTACTTTCCAAACTAATTAGATTGAAAAGGACATGATTGACACTTTAAAATGAGTTTGACATGTAAGCTGCATGGTCATCTCTGAAGCATAGGTAGGCTGTTAACTAAACTGGCTCTCTAAGGAGTTGGGAAGGCAATGCAATTTTCTTTAGAGGATCTTTGCTTCTAGGTGATTGGGTAAAATAATTGAATGCAATTGAAATCTACTTGTTTTATACATTTGACTTTTCCTATTGTGCTCCTAACCTCTAATTTTCCATTTGATATTTACTGATTTTAAAGAATGGTAATATTTGCGTGGCAATCCAACTTGAAATAGCTTATGGAGTTTTATACATTTTTGCTTATTTTTAATACCATCTCTGAATTTATTTCTAATGGAAGAATGCAGCTTTGTAACTAACACATGAAGGAAGAGGAAAACCAATAGTACATAGTGAAGTGAAGTGAAGTGGCTCAGTCATGTCCGACTCTTTGCGACCCCACGGACTGCAGCCTCCCAGGCTCCTCTGTCCATGGGATTTTCGAGGCAAGAGTACTGGAGTGGGTTGCCATTTCCTTCTCCAGGGAATAGTACATAAATGAAATAAAATTCTGCTCTCTATCCCTCTCTCCTCTTCCTGCTTTTCCCTTCTCATGTTCCTCTTCCCCTCTCACCCACCCATCCTTATGGCTGCTGTGGATAAGGGTGGATAAAGGTGTGGATAAGGGAAGTCCCTTGTAAACCTTCTCTTATCACAAAATCTGTTCCATATTGGATTAGGGGAATGAGGAACAGCAAACACCAATGGAATTGTCTAAGTATATTTTACTGTGTCCTGCCCACTTATTTCACTGCTTTGCTATACAATTTAACCTGATAGTACCTTTCTTTGTGATTACTTGAATTAAGATGAAAATTCCATTGTCCTATTTCATATTTTCTCAAAGATAGACATTGTCCTGCTTTTTGCTGCTATTTAAGGTTGTACCCTCAAATTTTGTTGTTTCTTCTGGCCTTCAGTTTTAAAAGTAAGTTTGTTCTCTGGGACTTTTTTTTTTTTTTTTTTTTAAAGAAAATGCTTTGGTTAGAAACTGAAAAAGAAGTTAGTTTCAGTTCCAAGATTCCGTGGTGCTTGCTTTATAGCAGAGCCACTTTGTTTTCAGAGCAGGTCTTTTGGTGTATAAAATATGTGAATCATGGTAAGCAGAAATCTAATGTCTGTGGAATAAAACAATGGCAGAAATTTTGTTTTTAATTTAAATTTAGTTCAGTTTATTGACATATAATTGATTTACAGGGTTGTGTTAGTTTCAGGTGTATAGCAAAGAGATTCAGTTAAACATGTACATATTCTTTTTTACCTTTTTATCTATTATAGGATATTGTAAGATATTGAGTATAGTTCTGTGTGCTATTTACTTGTTTTTATATAGTGTGCATATGTTAATCCCAATTTCCTAATTTATCCTTCCCCCACCTCCTTTCCACGTTCATAAGTTTGTTTTCAAAGTCTGTGAGTCTATTTCTATTCTGTAAATAAAGTTAATTTCTATCCTTTTCTGAGCTTCCACATAATAAACAGTATCATGATATTTGTCTTTCTGACTGACTTCACATAGTATGAGAATCTCTAGGTCCATTTATGTTTCTGTGAATACCATAATTTCATTCTTTATTTTTTATTGTTGAGTAATAGTCCTTTGTATATATGTACAGCATCATCTTTATCCATTCATCTGTCAATAGACACTGAGGTTGCTTCCAAGTCTGTAAAGAGTTTTTTTAAACAGTGACAGCATTTGGATTTCTGGAGGCCTATATGTGAGAACAGTAGGTCTTGAAGAGGCCTGATTTGTGATACTATTAAAAATGAATAGAAATTAAAAAAAAAAAAATTTAAGTTTACATTGTTAATGCCTATTCTTACAGCAAAATGAGCAAACAAGTAGCAAAATGGTATTTGCTGAAAATCACAAAAATACCTGACCTTGCCTGGTCTGGCAATGTGCTTTTTTTCTGGATAAACAGTGTTTGTGGTTATGATTTTTGTATTGCACATAAACAACAGTGATAACCAGAGAGGCATTTTTCTGGTTCAGATGATGAAATTAAATGTATAGCTATTTCATAGTGTTTCATTAAGGGCTGCTTTGATGACAGTTTGGAAAACACTGCTATGATGTGAGCCCATTGCTTATACAGAGGTAAGGATTGACTCAGCCTCAACAATTGCATCAGTGAGTTGGTGACATCTTTTCATGTGTCTTTAATGTGGATTATTTAAGGCTTCAGGACAAATAGACATGGGTTCCATCAGAGTTCTCTTTTTAAGCTATGTTGATTCAGTTATGAAGATTTGTACCATAGATTATTCTAATCTACATAACTTTTCTACCTGCTTCATGCACATGAAGTCATTTAATCCTCCCAACAGCACTGTAATTCTATGAACTGTATGCAATTATCTAGTTATAAATGAGAGAACTGAGGCCACAGACACTAAGTGAATGCACCAAACTCAATTAGTGCATGATAGAAATGAGATTCACACCTAGATCATTCTGGCTCCATGGTCTAGCCTCGACACTACTGTGTTACGTTGCCTTAAAGTTCTCTGAAGAAAGGTAATTTACTGGCCTTTCCAACATCACATGGGATGTTGATATCATCCCAGCTGTGGGTCAGGCAAGGATCTTGTGATTGATTAGTATACATTTGCCTTCTTTAAACTCTTCCAACTAAAATTTTAAAAGCAATTTTCATACCTATGTTCTGTGTCCATTTTCCTTCCCTGCTAGACTGTAAGTTCCTGAAGAAGCTTGACTAGGTCTGAGTCGAAATGTTTTTCTTAAATTTACAGTCATGCCCAGTACAATAGCTTCATTGTTAATAAGTGATGCAATGTTTTATTCCAAACCACCTCCATGAAACTAGCACTGGAAAGTAAAATATGTGCTCATACTCATTTAAAATATGTTCTTTTAAAAAGTTCCTTTTATGCAATAGAGGAAAAAAAAATACCCATGTGGGGAAATACTGTATATTTTATTTGAATATTATTAAATTAGTAGATTCCTACTTGTTTGTATAATTAAATATTCATACATACATTACTTCAATTTCTTGATTGCATCACCCAGGTAGAGATTTTTTAAGACATGCTTAAGATTCTTGACCTTTGAAATAATTATAGTATAATTTAGTATCATATAATATTCAAATTGCTAAGAGCTTTCATTAGACTCTAATATGATTTTTTCCTTATCATAGGAATAGTAAATCCTAACACATGTGTGCCAATGATGCTATTATGATTTTGTAAAAACTAAGTTTCAACAAAGATATTTTGAGGAGATTTTCTACTTTTTAGTGATATTTGCTATTTAACATATTTCATAGTGGGCTTCTCTTGTGGCTCAAATGGTTAAAAAAAAAAGAGAGAGAGAAATCTGCCTGCAGTATAGGAAACCGAGGTTCAATCCCTGGTTTGGGAAGATTCCCCTGGAGAAGGACATGGCAACCCACTCCAGTACGTTGCCTGGAAAATACCACAGACAAAGGAGCCTGGCAGGCTACTGTCCATAGGGTTACAAAGAGTTGGATGTGACTAACACTTTTCACTTTCATACTGAAACATAGATTAAGTACTTACAGAGAAATTGCATATCTAGTCCCAGCAGTTCATTGAGTATAACTGTTGAACAAGAGTCAGGAGCATCATATGCATGGCAGTACTGAGGATCAGTCTTATTTTAAATCAGCGAGGCCACATAGCCTAGTGGTCAGAGCACAAACTCTAGAGCCAGTCTGCTCAGTTCAAACATTGGCTTTACTAGTGGCCCATGATGTGTCCTTGAGTAGATAACTTAACCTCTTTGTACCTCAGTGGCTTACTGTAAAATAGGGATATAATTAGTCACCTATATCATAGGATGGTTGGAAGAGTGTTTGAGTTGCTATTGCATTCAGTTTCAGTTATAACAGAGCCTGGCCTGGATGAAGTACTTGGATGCTGTTATCATCGTCATGAAGGAGCACACAGGGAAGGAAGGGTCAGCAATGTCAGCTTTCTAGACAAGGTAATGCCTGGATGGAGACCTGAAGGTTAACAGAAGGAAAGGCAGTTGAAAGAGGCATTCAAAAAGACTGAAGGGGGCCTGTGAAATAAGGTGTTTTGTTCAGAGAACCATTAAGTACTTTGCTGCTGAGGAGTCAAATTAGGAGAGGTGAGACTGGAAAGGATCAGTCCATAGGCAGCCTGGGAAGCCCTGTTGTGCTAATGTAGCCCGATACTTATGATTTCTCTGAAGGGTATCATTTTATGCCCATTGCATATTTTTTTTGAAACATTATATTTCTTTTCTCTCCATGATACAGAAATTCCATAGTTGCAATTATGTAAACCCAGAATACTGCTATATAGTAAGCATCTGTACTCTGATCACCTTTATGATCTTTTTGTATTTTAGTAATGAACTATTACCATAGATAAAACGAGGACTTAGTTATAGACTTGGTGAACTGGGGATGCTAACAAGTTCTTCAGGAAAGCTTTGGATGGACTTCAGCCCAGTCCTCTCCCATTTTACTGGTACCCTCTGCTTGTCTTTAAACTAGCCTCTTGACTTCTTACCTTTATGACTTTTCTCTGTCTTGTGTTTAGACTTTTCTTTCTCCCCTTTTCAGTGTATCTCCCCCTGCATCGGATCGTGAGTAGGAGGAGGACAGCCATGACTCTGGGAGGCAGTCTGGGTGGGGCACACAGGCTTCAAAGGAGATGTACACAATTGAGCAGGTCAGTTTGAAAAGCCCACTAGGTGATTCAAATAGGTTCCACCCCCTCCTTCCTTGAGAATCACTGGTAAAAATATCTTTCCTTGACCTCACCACTTCCTCTTCTCTCCTTGCACTTGAAATTGTGCCTTCAACTGCAAGCACACACATTTAACAACATAGCTGACTGACTCTGCCACTTCTCTTCCTTATATTTCTTATAACTTACTTCGCCTTCATGACCTCTCCATATTTTTTTCAGAACTCAAGCATCATCTCCTGATGCCCCAATTTTGAGCTGATTACTCTTCTTTTGGGTCCCCACAATGTCTTCCAGATACAAAATGAGACTGGAGTTTAACTCTTTCTGCACTAAAATGTAATCTTACTGAAGGCAAAGACTTGGTTTTATCCATCTTTTAGCTTCAAGCACAGAGCCTGGTATGTGACTTATCATAACTATTTAGTAAATGATGAAGCAAGTAAGGGACATAAATTGGAGAACGCAGGCACTTACTCTTCAACATTTCACAGACGTCATAGTTGATATCTCGGAAATCACTGCAATCCTCAAGGGAGATGAAATGGGGAGATTGAAGGGAGTGCAAATATTTGAGCTAAAAGAGGCCAAAAAAAAAAAACACAAAACTTCGAGAAGTACTAGTACTTTAGTGAAAGGATAATAATAGGACTTCATGATCTGACTATAACATTATAACCTGAGCCTCCAGAAACAAATTTTCTGTGACTTTGGCAAGATATATTGCTGTGTTCCTCAAAATACTTAATGTGCTAGGATGATGTTTTGTTTTGTTTTCTCAGGCACAGTGCCTTCCATTCCATGTCAGAATAATTGTGTGGGAGAAAGGTTTAGAATTCTGCTTTCTGATGCAATATTTGCCAGTCCATTGGAAAATAGGATTTTAATAATTTTCTTTTCTCACCCAGCAAGCTAATTGAAACGGTAATACAAAGAGAAGGATGTGTGAATGTGTGTGTGGAGAACAGGTATGATCAGCGTTGACTATGTCAAAGTATAAATTATTCTGTACATATAAATCATTGCTTATTTACTTGAAATATTAAATCAACTGTTCTTTAAAAAATCATCTATCAGATTATAAGTGGTGTTACTTTAGGGCTGAAGGTAAATATTTAAATACACTTCCTTTTGAGTTTAGGAAAATCACTTTGTAATCTATGATCTGTAGTAAGTTATATCCATCCATTTGATGAAAGGCAAAGATTTTACAAGGTTCTAAAGTATATAATTTGAGATTTGAAACAGAAACACCTCGAAACTTCTTTTATACTAGTTGACACCTGAAAGAAGAGATAGACAGCTATCTACTGTGTGTGGACTCCACCTATGATGTTTGGTTTTGTACACAAGCTTAGACCACTGCTCTAAGAATTTGAATTAGCTTAGCACTCACACAGAAGGTGGGTGAGGAGGAAATAAAACAATGGAGATACAGATAGAGTGGCCGGGAAGCATTGGGGTGTGGGGTAGCTGAGTGAAGAGGCTATTTAGAAACCCAGCTTAGTGGAAAGAATAATAGGCTAAGTGGACAGAAGAACTGAATAACCTAATAACCCTATTAATATATCAGGGTTTTAATTTTTTCTTTGATGATGGTAAGTTTAGATGATGATTTCATTAGGTGAAACAGTAGCAGGTAAGTGCAGCAGCCAGGCTTATCCTGGATTACAGTCCATTTTCAACCTCAAGAGTCAGGCCATGTGTGGGCAGTGAAGGTTTTCTTTAGGGTTTCAGGATTGTATCGAGGAGTCCTGGCCCAGAACTAGAGTAGCAGTCAGATTAATGCATTTTAATCAGGACTGTCATTCATTGTCTAGTTCAGTTAGTTCAGAAAGGGAACTGAAATTTAAGAAATCATGAAGAGTAGCTGAATATAGTTTGAGGCTGACCATGAGATGAATTGTAGACCTGTTCAATTTCAAATAATGACATACAATCCAAGAACATTTGGAAATATATAACTGGAACTTCAGAGAAGGAGTTAAAAGCAAGCACACTAATTTCTATTAGTTCTCTTAGAGGAGATATTTGAAACCATGCATCTGGATGGGATTTCTTAAGTAGAGATTTAAGAGCAAAGGTCAGATGACTGAGAACTGAGTGACTCAGGGATCACTGGAGGCCAGCCAGCTTGGTGGAATGGGAGAGTGGGTTTAGCTTGAGCACTGGGGAGACAATGCCATATAGAAAGTTCAGACTTTTCTCTAAAAGTGATGTCAGAGTGTGGCTATGGCACTGATAAGATAGCCTAGGGGAGAGGTCAGAAAACAAAAAGAGGAGGAAGATGATCGAGCCAAGAGGAGTGGACAGGAAAGGTGAGAGAAGAAACAAACTGGAGAGGGTGGTGTCCTGGATACCAGGGAATAAATGCTTTGAGTCAAGGGAGAAGCTTGCACCAGCTATTGTGACACCTCAGTCAGATGAGAATTGAAATGATTCTATTGAATTTAACTATGTGGATGTCATTTCGTGACCTAATTAAGAGCCATTTTTGTAGAGAAGTCAGAATGATACGGGTTGTGGAATGTGATAAAACACACTAATAACAATAGCTCTAGAAAGGCCAATGTCCAAAGAGGTTTTAAGATGGAAAAGGTTTCTGTTTATATTTGGATGGAAAGGATCCAGGAGAGAGGGAAAGTTTGCAGATTTAAGAAGGTAATAATGATAACCTTATTGACAAGCCAGCATATCATTTAAAGAAATGATATTTAGTGTTTAGATCTAGAGTTCGGATTATGTAAATACACATCCATTATCAAAGCATGAGAATTGAGCAACCAGAGAAGCATTTACTGAATTGTTAATGTAGGTGACTCCACTCTTTATGGGAGGATCATTGATAATTGCTTTCTAATCATGTCTTCATACCAATTTGGGCTTTCCTGGTGGCTCAGATGGTAAAGCATATGCCCCCAATGTGGGAGATGCAGGTTCAATCCCTGGATTGGGAAGATCCCCTGGAGAAGGAAATGGCAACCCACTCCAGTATTCTTGCCTGGAAAATCCCATGGACAGAGGACCCTGGTTAGATGGCTACAGAGTCTACAGTCCATGGGGTTGCAAAGAGTCAGACACGACTGAGCGACTTCACTTTCTTTCACTTTCATACCAAGTTACCCTATAAAAGTTACTCAAAAAGCTTCTAACTCAAGTCCCCACTCCTCCTTCATTCCAGAAGTATTAATTGCATTTGAATGGAAGACACTGACCCAGCAGACATTTATGAATCTGAGTTCCAAATTCCTGATTTGTGTTTAGCCCACAAGTTGATGGAAATTAATAGCTTCTTATAATTTAGATTGATAAGGCCCTTAATTGAATTTAATTGTAACTTTTACACATAGTATAGGACAGGAAATAAAACAGAACATAAACAAGTGAGTGAAAGTCACCCAGTCATATCTGACTGCAACTCCATGGTCTATACAGTCCATGGAATTCTCTAGGCCAGAATACTGGAGTGGGTAGCCTTTCCCTTCTCCAGGGGATCTTCCCAACCCAGGGATTGAACACAGGTCTCCTGCACTGCAGGTGGATTCTTTCCCAACTGAGCTATCAGGGGGGCCCAAGCAAGTAAACACACAGCTAAAGAGAAGAAAAGTGTGGGAAAGATGAGTAAGGAAATTACTGCAGAATCCAGTAGCTTAACTTTAAAATGTATTTTAAGTAAATTTGTGTTTTAATGTGGTCTGGTGGTGGTGATTTAGTTGCTATAAGTCATGTCAGACTCTCTGTGACCCCATGGACTGTAGCCTCCCCAGGCTTCTCTGTCCACAGGATTTCCCAGGCAAGAATACTGGAGTGGGTTGCCATTTCCTTCTTCAGGGGATCCTCCCAAACCAAGGATTGAACCTGGGTCTTCTGTATTGCAGGCAGATTCTTTACTGATTGACCCACCACGGAGGACCTTAATGTGGTCTACTCTTCACTGACTTACTATCACAAGCAAAAGCTCTAAAAGTTAAGATCAAAATTCCAACTTCTATAAATTAATTGTGATTGTCTCTTACACAGTGATCACTTTTGGTTTGTGGGCTTTTTTCAGAATCTAACAACAGTTATGATTCGCAGGTTTCTAAGGTGGTAACAAACACCTGTTAGGTCTCTTGTTATTCCTGAAGGTAACAAAAGACCCCAGATACCTTCAGATGTCTTATTCTAAAATGAAATATCTCTAAGAACTAAACAGTAAAGCAGGGCATAGATTCTGGAGGGACCTAATGAACCATTTTAAGGATTTTGATTTTGGTTTGAGTGAGGTAGGAAGCCAGGGTTTGAGCAGATGATGGACATGATCTGACTCACCATTTTTAAGCATCACCTGTCTGTCATTCTGAGTGTAGACTATAGGTACTCAGTGGCCAAAGGAGGGCCTGAGGGTCTGCTGTGGGACTCTTGCAGTAACTCAGCTGAGAGATGACAGGGTTGGATCAGAGTGGTAATAGTAAGATAGTGTTGTATATGGATGTATTTTGAAGGCAGAGTAAGATTTATTGGAGGGTGATATTTCAGTGTGAGAGAAAGACAAGGGTTAAGGATGACTCTAGGTTATTTGGTCAAGCAGTTGAATGTATGGAGTTACCATTAATAGAGGTGAGAAGAACAGGGTTTGGTTTTGAACAATTTGAGATGCCCATTTTTTTTTCCAAATGGTACAGTTGGACAGTTTGAAGATGAGAGGAAAGATCTGCACCCTAAGATGTTTTGTGAGTCATCAGAGTATAGAATGTTCAGTGGATGGGATCTCTTGGGATTGTGGTTCTCAATCCCAGCACCTGGGTATCTGAAGTAAGACCTTCTGGACAAAGGGAGTACAATGTGAAATATCTCTCTGGGCACAGACCCCAGAGAACCCAACTCAAGTGGAGTGGGACAAAGGCATCAGCATCCTTTAGAACAGGGGTCCCCAACCTCCAGGATCTAATGCCTAATAATCTGAGGTGGAAATAAATGATGTAATAATAACAGAAATAAAGCACACAATAAACGTATTGTGCTGGAATCACCCTGAAACCACCTCCCCACACACAGACCAGTCCTGGAAAAACTGTCCTCCACGAAACTGGTCTCTGGTGCCAAAAAGGTTAGTGACCACTGCTATAGAAGTTCTCCACAAGACTCTAACATGCATGCAGGGTTTCTGCCCAGGAAGTAAAGTCAATTAGTGATGCAGGAACTGAGCTCTAGACCTGCTCAACAAGTCAGAAAATGAACAGATACTATGAAAAAAAAAAATGGGATGAGTAGTCAATGATGGAGGAGGAAAGAATAAAGACTGTGTTTCAAGTTGGAGGGAGTGGTCATGTGTCAAATAGCAACCGAAAAAGCCAGTGAGATGAATAAGAAGTGACAATTGACATTGTCCCGTGATCACTGGTGACCTTCATACTTTTGGTGTGTGATGGGAACAAAAGTCTCACTGAAGTGGTAGAGAAAATTAAAGATGGCACAGCTAGGCTACTCTGTTCAAGGGGTGTTCCTAAAAGAGAATAGTAAAAAGGCTGTGAGCTAAAAAAATATTTTTAGAGATGGGGTACATTGAGTTTTGTTGGTAATGAGCTGGAAGAGAAGTAGCTGGTGGATGATGCAGGACAAGGATGTCCTTGAGTAGCTGAAGCAAAAGAGATCTATTAGAAGGCACCCCATCTGTAGTTACTGATATCTGTATCTATATCTCATCATCCCTCTCAGATTTTAGATCATTACCAGAAAGTGGCCAGCCATATTTCAAGATTATCTTTCACACTGCCTTCTTTGGTAGGTTCATACACTAAGCACTTGCTATTTATTTAACTGGTGATCTTAAAAGATCTTAAAAGACCTAAAAAGACCAGTAGGATTTGACATGGTAGATTTACAGTTTTTCAAACCTTCCATCTAAAACTGTTTCATCATTTGTAATGATGTAAAATATTCTAGAAGTTTCCATTCATTTTAGAAGAACTTCGAAAAAATTATCTCATAGTTACAATAATAGCACTAGACACTGCATAATACTACAATTCTCAAAGGAAGAAATTTTTGGAAAGAGATACAGAATGTGCAGGATGTTTGGAATCTTCTGACGAAAACTGGTTGATGACTCATGAGTCTTGTAGTTTGTGAAGTATATACACAAGAAAAATATGATGTTAATTTGCCTTCAAATATTTGAGGTGACTACAGTAAAACTTTTATCTTAGATGCTCATGATAAATCAAAACATTGTTCTTATTTTTGTGTGTCACATTAGCCTAAGTTTTACCACCTTAACAAAAGTATTTTTCACCTTTTAAAAAGTTAGTTCCATTTTTTGAGGATAGAATATAATTATTTACCTCATCTGATGAACTGAAGAAAATACTGGTGAATAATTTGTACCTCAATTCATGCCATGTAGTCCGCCTATTGACAATCTAGAAGAGAAAATTCAAAAATTTAAGGCTAAATAGATTGTTCACATTCCTTTGTCTTTAAAACTATTTTGATAATAGTATATTTTATAGTATTGTCTACAGATACTGTAGCTTATTGTTCTCTTTGGTGCTGTTATAATTTTTTTTTCCCTAGTGTTTTGTTACTAGGTTTTTTTCTTCAATTGCTTCCTTTGGGTGTGTGCCCTACCATACTCCCTCTACATTTGGAAGATCTAGTGTTTTATTAGCTAAATAGATACTCAAATGTTTGTGAATTGAGAATTGTAATATTGGAGGGAAATTAATTTTGAACAAAGAATTTTTGAAAAAGGAGTCTTAAGGAACAGGAGCATGTCTAGAGTATGTCTGTTTTGTGCACTCATCAGAGATGCTTCATCTTTAAAGATCTGGTTTGCAAGTCCAGAATTTTGATTGTCTCATTTTGGTTATTTCTCCAAAGCATACATTCTATACCTCTGTCCAGCTGTCTATTGATCTTTCAACACCCTGCTCTCTTATATCTTTTTCTTTCTTTCCCTCCTGACTCATTTTATTCCCTTTGCATGATTTCATTCAACAATTTATTGCAGTTTAGAGGAACTCAAATGGCAGTGATTCATGACATTTTGAATAATAATGCTTTAATACTCTTTTCAGATAGTTTTATTCTTCTGTTCTGTGAAGTCGCTCAGTCATGTCCAACTCTTTGCGACCCCATGGACCGTAGCCTACCAGGCTTCTCTGTCCGTGGGATTCTCCAGGCAAGAATACTGGAGTGGGTTACCATTTCCTTCTCTAGGGGATCTTCCCGACCCAGGGACCAAACCCGGATCTCCTGCAGTGGAGGCAGACGCTTTAACCTCTAAGCCACCAGGGAAGCCTCTTAGTTTGTATGTTTGCAAGATATGACTCTCAAATTCTCTTAAGACCCAAGGCTTAACAATAATTTTTTTTCTAGGTTGAATTAGATTCTTTCAGTTGATTTCTTTCAGAGTATATAGTTACATTGCTATTTGATTGTTTTAATTGCATTCTTAAATGACACTGCCTGAATCTTAAAACTAATTGAGGTAACACTGAAATACTAGTTTCTCTTAGAAGTTTTCTCAGTAATTTTTAATACTTACATATACTGTTTAACTATCATAGTTTTGAGGACCTTTTGTATTTAATTTGTATAAACCTCAACTAGTATAGTATGAAATAGGATAGAGGGGAGCTCATGGTATAAAGTTCCCATATTTCTGAAAAAAAACTTGTAAGATGAAAATTTTTTTTTCTATAGAAAGTTTCAGTTGAATACACAAGGAAGCTATTTGAAAAATGTGTTTATGATCCTCCAGTTCGTAAGTTTTTAGCTTTGGGAAGAACCCATGGTGTTGATGGGGGGCCAGTGGGGTGGGTAACCTTAATGTCAGTAACCTTTAAACTTTGAAGGAAATTCTAAATTTTACTTAATTATAGATGAAAGCAATAAACAAGTTTACGGTTATTTCAGAAATCATGAAGTATTAGTTATGTTAATTACTACTTTAAAATCCTAGTACTTATCAGATCATCTCTAGGTCTTGTTTTTAATATGTTAAAAAAGAAGTACTTATAATATTAAAAGCTGAATTATAATAACTTTCAACATAACTGGTTTCCATTGAATCATTGTATTTCATTTTACACATTTAAAAATATTATTTTGTGTCCATGACATTGCAAATAAATAAGAATCCCTGCCCTAGTGCCCTTTGCATCCTAAGCATTCTTTGTGGTATAAATTTCCTTTTTATACTACAAGTAACATACTTGTTTTGTATACTTACATTTCTGTGTGCATGTTGTATAAGACAGAGAACACATTTTTGTAAATAACTTTTTAATTTTTACTCATATTAAGATATATTCAAATTTCTTTAAAAATTATATTAAATACTAAATTCTTAAGTAACTGTTGTTTGTAGTTGTCTCTGTATTTTAGTGATATTCTTTTACCAAGGCATTGTCAGCAATACCAGGGCATGGAGAAAATTAACTTTGTGGTTTTTTTCTGCCACCATTTTAGTGATCTTAATGTAATGCTCCATAAATAGGTATGGGAGAAAACAGATGAAAGAATCTAAGTCAACAATCTGGTGGACAATGTGTTTCAGATTAATCTTCTGAAAGGATTTTAATTGATAGGCAGCATAGTGTGGCCTCAGGCCCCCCTCCCAGCACAGGTTCTTGATAACATGTAAGGTCTTCCCTACTACTTACACACTCGACTGAAGGGGAAACGGAAGGTGGTAGACATCTATCAAATGGATATAGGAACCAATTAGAAGAAAATAAAAGAATAATTAATAAACAGTTTGCTCAGGGAAACTAATCCAAGTTCCTATTTTGAAGGGGAAAATTCATACAAATAAATAGTAGTTGTCTTCTAAAGATTGAGAAATCCAAGAGTTTGGGGGAGATGTGCAGATAATTGAAAGAAAAGAGCAAAATGGACTTATAGCCTATGACATATTAAACCTGCTTAAATTTCTACTCTGACTTCTCTTGGGAAATCAAATTGGAGAAACCAGACCTCTTGGGGAATAACATCCCTATACATCACATATTTAAATTTGACACTAGAAGTTAAGTTTATTTTTTCTTAATAATTATGTTCGGTGAGGAATGCAGAAATTGCATTTTGGAATGACAGAAGAGTAGTTATTGTAGAAAGAACTTTTCAATATCTGTGGTAGCTATCTACCATAGGAGGTGGCTCACTCTATGCGTTCTATAGAGTAGAGTGAAAGGAGAAGGAAAACCAAAAGGAAGCTTTGTCTCAGGGCGTGCAAATGAGCTTCAAGTCAACAGGTCTGCCATGTTCCCAGGCTTGTGGACTGAATTCTGTACAGCCGTCCTATTTTACTCTTTAACCTAGTGCCTTTGATTACTGTTGTTACTTTGTAATATAGTTAGAAATAAATATGAACATACTCGTTCTTGAACCCCAGTTGACCATTTTATAATTATATATATGAGTATATATGCAATGATATTTACTATATATACTAGTATTTTATATAAAATATAGTCTATTATATATATTAAATACAGACGTATATTTAATGTAATACTATATTATACAATGTAAATGTAAAATATTTAAATATATTCTATTTATATATACTTGGAATATGTATATTTATTTATATTTGGATCTCTTGACAAATCTCCTAACTTCAGACTCTGTTATTCTCTCATACTTGCCTTTCAGAACCCCAAGTCTAGATTGTCTGTCTTTTTACTTCTCTCTGTACCAAGGAGCTGAGTAGTACTCACAAAGCCTTGATATCCATAAAGGCTGCTGTAAATACCCAGTGTGTCTTGGATCTCACCTTGATTCGCACATTGCCTCAGGTACCTGGATACAGAAGCAAACTGCAGAGCCAGCCTCTCCCACCTTCCACAGCGACTGTCTCATTTTGTTGCTACTCTTTCAACAAAGTTCTCTGAAACTTTCCCTCACTGTGCATGGGAAGAAGAGTCCGGCTGTGTTTCTACGCTCTTGTCAGTCTCCTCTGCTACTCACCTTACTCAGTCCTTTCCTTAAATGCTCTTGTTCCCTCACATCTCTACATCTCTTCTCTTTTCATTCTGGACGTTCTCCCTGGGCAACTTGATTTTACTCACTCTTAAGAATTACAGCCTCCAGCTCTGACCATCTCCCAAGCTCTAGATCAGCGTTTCAAGCCACCTCTTGGGCATCTCCCTTTGAGTGTTCTCAGAAGTGAACTACCTCTGTTTTTTTCTCAGTAAATGGCTCCAGAGCCAGGAAGTCACACTTGACTTTTCTTCTTGTCTAGGGTCTTATCAACTCCTTCTAATCTCACCTTCTGATTCCTCACCATCATCCTGCCTGACTCCACTGACACCGTCCCTGCCTTTCCATTTCTGAAATGGAAAATGTAAGCTTTCTACCTGGTTTTCCTGCTCCAACAATAGACAGCAACTCTTACCTCTAAAACTCTCATATTCTTGCCTCTGTTTCTTTACATAGCCTCCACACTACCTGGATCCACCTTTGCTTTCTCTTCACCTAACATGCCCTCTGACCATCTGCCCCTGGGACTTAGCCCAACTTAGACTCAACTTGTATTCAGCATCAGTTAACTTTCTGCTCTGCTTTGACTGCTTAACTTTGAATGTTCTGCTTAACACTGCTTTGTGTTAAGCCTAGCAGTACCTTTGTTCCAGGCCAAGAAAAGACCCTGAGCTAGACTTTGGAATCTATTGTCTATAGATAATTGTACATTATATCATCATAGAAACTTAGTGCTTGAAAAGAATTTGGAGATCATTCCCGCCTCACTGTTTGCATACGGACACTGAGTGAAATACTTGTTCAAGGTCAGGTAACAGAACCTAAGAGTGACAGTTATGTCTGTCTTGCTAAGTCGCTTCAGTCGTGTCCGACTCTGTGTGACCCCATAGACAGCAGCCCACCAGGCTCCCCCGTCCCTGGGATTCTCCAGGCAAGAACACTGGAGTGGTTTGCCATTTCCTTCTCCAATGCATGAAAGTGAAAAGTGAAAGTGAAGTCGCTCAGTTGTGTCCGTCTTAGCGACCCCATGGACTGCAGCCTACCAGGCTCCTCCGTCCATGGGATTTTCCAGGCAAGAGTACTGGAGTGGGGTGCCATTGCCTTCTCCGAAGTCTGTCTTAACTGATTGGAAAACAGGCTTTAATGTTCCAGATCCTAATAAACAGGATGATGCTTAGCTGTGCTACTCTTGAAGATAGCAAAGTAGTTATAAAATGAAACATCTTTGCTTTTATGCCCCCAAGAATGTCATTTGCTGTAGCTAGAAGCCTACTCAAAACCATTCAAACAGCAACCACCACCACAGGCACTTAGCACATTTCTTTTGGTAGTTCTGGCATTTACTGCCTGAACTGTCATAGTAGGAATGAGCTGCGGTGCAGGAAAACCTCAACTGGGGAGTGGCCTTGATGAGGTGCAGAGGATTAGGAAGCAACTAAGTACTGAAAAGAGAATTTTTATATTCTTTTGCACAATTTAAAGTATTACAAAAAGGCTACAGATTTTTTTGTTAATTAGAAAACCAGGCTTATCTACTCTTGTCAATTAAAGAGTATCGCAAACAATGTGATCATAGATTTTTCTTGGCTCTGGAGTTGTTTGTACACTAAATTAAGGTAGAAGTATTTATACCTTATAATTTCAGTGTTCTGCTGCCCTGTTCATCTTTGACTTGTGTTGGTGTCTTAAAAAAAGAGAAAATCGGATGATATTGAGAGAAAACATGGGTGGAGAGAGCACACGATGTGGGAAGAGGAACAATGCCATCATTGATTCACAAATTAATTCCATAAATAACAGGATTTACCTCCTGTGCACAGCTTTGACATGTGCTTTGGTGTCTCATTTTGCCCTAATGTTTTACTCGGCTTGTTCCCCTTCATCTTGCCTGCAGTGTCTGTTAGACTGCTGTGCCTCTGTGGTTGGGGCCTGGCTTCTCTGCCAGGGCCTGGGAGCACACCCTAGGCCTTCTCAAGTGAGGCTCGTCCTGCCTGTGTGAGGCCTGTGTGTCCTGCTGGGATGCTGCCCTGCCTCCATGGGGGCTGCAGGAACTGCTGGGGCCCCTCAGCCCCTTGGACTCCTGCTAAGGAACGCTCGGGTCACTGAAGTGTTGTTGTGTCTGGTCCCAGTCCTGCGGATATTGGCAGCTTCCTCTTAGTGTGTTTGTTTACTCCCATGCTGCCACAAAAACCTCACATCACATGGCCAACCCTGGGGACTCTCGAATAGCCACTGATATTAGCCTACACATATTCCAAATGGGGAGTACTGATTCCACACGGTGACATAGACTATCCTGAACTCACCTCCTCCCAAACACATACCAAATATATAACTCAAGAAGATAAAAGTTCCTCTTTAAAAAGGACCTTGGAGACTTGAGGTTTGGAAGCTGAACAACTCCTAAACATTAGGCAAATGAGAAAAAAACCTACATCAAAGCAATTAAGTGGGGCTGAGACAAAATCTTGGTGTAGTGACCCACAGTCAGAGGAAACTCAAAACCTGGAGCTTCTCCCTGAGGGTAGGGGGTTTAAACCTCATATCAGACTTTTAAGACCTGCAGAGAGATAAGTTCCCAAAACATATAAGGTTTGAAAAACCAATGATACTCTCCTTGCATGAGATCCACACGGTTACAGTGACTGAAAAATAGCTCTTAAAGGGCTTGCTTGCTTTGACTCACCTGTCACCGGTGCAAAGACAACCAATTGAGAGGTGCCAGACAATATGTGAACGAGACCTATTTGCTTAACTTTAAATGTCAACCCGAGGGACAAGCATTTAATACACACACATCTAAGGCCTATTGAAGTTCTCTCTGGGGACAGAGGCTGGCGGGCACCATCTCTGTGTTCCCCTCCATCCAGTTCACTGGTATCTCCCATTAAGGGAACTTGTACCCTTCTCTGGGGCTTTTCCTGGTGGCTCAGATGGTAAAGAATCCAACTGCAATGTTGGAAAACCAGGTTCAAACCCTGATATGGGAAGATCCCCTGAAGAAGGGAATGGCTACCCACTCCAATATTCTTGCCTGGAGAATTCCATGGACAGAGGAGCCTAGTGGAGTATAGTCTGTGGGGTCACAAAGAGCTGGACATGACTGAATACCTTGATTCTTATGAGTGCTCCCCAGAGTTGTCTGTATATCACCTGCCTCTGATGGCCACTGGGACTACTGCAGCATACTACCTCACGCCAGTCAGAATGACCCTCCTTAAAAAGTCTACAAATGCTGGAGAGACTGGAGAGAAAAGGGAACCCTCTTATACTGTTGGTGGGAATGTAAATTGGTGCAGCCACTATGGAACACAATACGGAGGTCCTCAAAGAAACTAAAAGTTGAGTTGCCATATGATCCAGCAATCCCACTCCTGGGCATATACCCAGACAAGACTAATTTGAAAAGATTACTTGCACTCCTGTGTTCATAGCAGCATTATTTACAGTAGCCAAGACATGGAAACAACCTAAATGTCCATCAGCAGAAGATGTGGTGCATATATACAATGGAATATTACTCAGCCATAAAAAAGAATGAAGTAATGCTATTTGCAGCAGCATGGATGGACCTAGAGATTATCATACTAAATGAAGCCAGAAAGACAAATACTATATCACTTATAGGTAGAATTTAGAATTCTGTACAAATAAACACATCTATGAAACAAAAACAGACTCACAGACATAGAGAACAGACTTGTGGTTTTTCAGGGGGTGAGGTGAGGTAGGAAAGAAAAGGAATGGGAGTTTGAGGTTAGCAGAGGCAATCTTACATATAAGATGGGTAAACAATGAGGTCCTATTGTATAGCACAGGGAACTATATCCAAAATCCTGTGACAAACCATAATGGAAAAGAACATGAAAAATTATATAATATATATGTGTATAGTTGTATAACTGAATCTCTTTGCTGTACACAAATTAACACATTGTAAATCAACTATCTATATATATATATATAAAAACTGGAATATTCATAAATGTGCAATGATTAGACAACATGCTATTGAATAACCAGTGAGTCAAAGAAGAAATCAAAAGAGAAATAAAATACCTTGAGACAAATGAAATGGAAATACAACATATCAAAATTTATGGGACAAAGCAAAAGCAGTTCTATGTGGAAAGTATATACTAATAAATGCCTACCTCAAGAAACAAGAAAAATCTCAAACAGCTTAATTTATACGGCAAGGAACTAGAAAAATAAGAACAAAGTCTAAAGTTAGTAGAAGGAAGAAAACTACAAAAATCAGAGTGGAAATAAGTGAAATAGATAGACTCACCAAGAGAGATGACTCAGAATCAGAAAAGTAAACATTATAAATGATACCATATAAAGGAACATAGGATTCTATGAACAATTATATTCCAAAAAATAGACAACTTGGATAAATTTCTAAAAATATGCAGCTTATTAAGATTGATTCAAGAAGAAATAGAAAATCCAAAAAGACCTATTTTGGGGAAGGAGGTATAATCAGTAATGAAAATTAAAAAAAAAAATCCTTCCAATAAACAAAAGTTAGACCCAGATGGGTTTATTGGTGAATTCTTCCAAAATTTTAAAGAAGAATGAATACCAGTCCTTCTCAAACTCTTCCAGAAAATAGAAGAGGAGGGAATACTTGCACATTTTTATGAGACCAGCATTACTCTGATACCAAAAATAAACAAAGACACCAAAAAAAAAAAAAATTACAGGACACTATCCTTGATGAACAAAGATGCAAACATCCTCGACCAAACAATAGCTAACTGAATTCAATACATCAAAAGGATCTTACACCACGATCAACTGGGGTTTATTCCAGGGATGCAAGTATGTGATTCAGCATCCACAAATCAATCAGTGTGATACACCACATTAACAAAAGGGAGGATAAAAATCATGATCATCTCAATAGATGTAGAAAAAACATTGGACAAAATTCAACATCCTTTGTGATAAAAATTCTCAAAAAAGTAGGCATAGAAGGAGCATACGTAAATATAATACAGGCCATATATGATATGCCCGCCACTAACATATTCAACAGTAAAAGCTGAAAGGGTTTCTTCTGGGACTGGGAACAAAACAAGGATGCCTATTCTCACTATTCAGCATAGTACTGGAAGCCCTAGACAGAGAAATTAGGCAAGAAAAAGTAGACATTCAATTTAAAAAGAAGTATAAATGCCTCTGTTTGCAGATGACATGATCTTATGGATATATGGAAAACCATGTATAGACACTTCCAAAAACTATTAGATCTAATCATTGAAGTCAATGAAGTTGTTGTATCCAGTATTAATATTAAAAAGTTTGTCCCATTTCTGTACACTAATAATAATCTATCAAACTTAAAATAATCCCATTTATAACTACATCAAAATGAATACCCAGGAATAAATTTAACCAAAGAAATGAAAGACCTCTATACTGAACACTATAAGACATTGATGAAAGGAATTGAAGAAAAATAAATGGGAAGATATTTGTGCTTATGGATTAGAAAAATTAATAATATTAAAATGTCCATACTATCCAAAGCAATATACAGATTCGGTGCAATCCCTCTAAAAATGCCAATGGCATTTTCCCCAGAAATAGAACAAGAAATTTTGAAATGTGTATAGAACTACAAAAGATCCAGAATAATCAAAGCAATCTTGAGAAAGGAACAAAACCAAGATATCATGTGCTCTGATTTTGACTATAATACAAAATTATAATAAAAAGCAGTATGGTATTGGCATAAAAACAGGCATATTAACCAATGGAACAGAAGAGCGAGCTCAGAAATAAGCCCACAGATATAAGGTCCGTTAATTTATGGCAGAGGAGGTAAGAATATACAATAGGGGAAGGACAGACACTAATAAATGATGCTGTGAAAACTGGATAGCCACGTTCAAAAGACTGACACTGGTTATATCAAAAGACATAACCACTATCTTATACCATAGACAAAAATTATTATAAGACTGAAGACTTGAATTTAATGCCTGAAACTATAAAACTCCTAGAATAAAGCATAGGTAGTCAGATCCTTGACACAGGTCTTGGTGATGACTTTTTAGATTTGATCCAAAAATCAAAGGTGTTGCATTTAAAGCAAAAATAAACAAGTAAGGGTACTTCAGATTAAAAAGTTTATTCAAGACAAACCAGCGACAAAATGAAAAGGCAGTCTACTAAATGGGAGAACGTATATGCAAATTTGGATTAATATCCAAAATATATAAATAATTCCTATAGCTCAATAGCAAAGAAACAATCTGATTTTAAAACTACAATGAGATATCACTTCACACCCATTAGAATGGCTGTTTTCTAAAAGACAAGAAATAAGTGTTGGTAAGATTGTGGAGAAAAGGGAAACTTGAGCACCGTAGAAGAGAATGTAAATTAGTAGTCACTACAGAAAGTAGTATGGAGTTTTCTCAACATAGAGTGACCATGCGATCCAGCAATTCCACTTCCAGGTATTCATCTGAAGAAAATAAAAACACGAATTCGAAAACATACCCCAGTGTTCATTGCAGCATTATCTACAATAGCCAAGATATGGAAACAGCCTTAAGTGTCCACTGATTGATCAATGGTTAAAGAAAATATGGTGTATATTATACCATGGAATATTATTTAGCCATTAAAAAGAAGGAAATCTTGCCATTTGCAACAACATGGATGGGCCTTCAGAGCATTATGCTAAATGAAATAAATCAGACAAAGACAAAATATCATTATGATCTTATATGTGGCATCTTAACAACAGCTATAGATGAAAAGACCAGGTTGCTGATGGCCAGAGCCCCGAGGTAGGGAGTGGGGTGGCGGACAAAGTGGTTACAGGGTGTCGAAAGCTATAAATTTCCCACTATAAAATAAATAAGTTGTGTGGATTGACTATAGTTAATAATACTGTATTACATATTTGAAAGTTTCTCTGAAAGAAAAAATATGTGTAATTATATACAATGATGGATGTTACTGAGACGCAGTATGGTGATCCTTTTGCAGCATACACAAATATGGAGTCATTACACTGCATACCTGAAACTAATATACTATATGTAAATTATACATCAATAAAAATGAATAAATAGAATCCCATATGGCAAAAGTGTTATTTTACTGTTTACTGTTTATATTATTATCACCATTATCACCTTTTATAAGATAACCCAAGTAGGATACCCACATGGCTTAAAAAAAATGCTGATTCTTTTTCATTATATACCTTGGCACAATATTTAAACAAGCACAAATCAGAAAATGTGAGGCTGAAAGGTAAATTGTAAAATAAACACAGTGGCAAAAATAAAAATGGGAAAATATTAAGCTTTTGGGAGAGATTTCTTACATCATTTTTATACAAATACATATTTTCTTATACTTATTTTTTGTCCTAAACATAGATAATATTGTGACCAACTTTAGCAGACTGTGTATGTAGTGATTCTTTCTAGGAAAATGCTTTTAAGATCTAAAGTAGATTTTGTTATCCAAAAATTAAAGTCAACCTTCCTATTAATTAAACTTTTTGGATTAGAGATATTTCAGCTGGCCAACTAATAAAGTCAGCACTGAGTAGGTTCAAGTATGGTTTTACTGTCTTTGCTTTCTAGCTTCCTGAGAAAATAAATGGATAATAGTTTAAATATGGGAAAAGATTATTATTTTTAAATCTCCTGCTGTAGCCAAACACACAAGATTGACTAAATCTTTCCAGGCAGATTTCTGCTCCACTCTTCTGCAAATTCTCTTAGAATTGCCTTCTTGAATCTCTTTTTTAAGTATTTGAACTAAGAACAGAGCCTTTAATAAACCTCCTTAGGTTAAAATAGAATGGCTCTATTTTGGTGTGGTAATCAGAGTGAACAATACATTGAAAGATAGAGAGTTGTAGCCTCTCGAATAAATATTGTACCATCGTCATCATTGTTATCACAGTAATAATATTTATTAAGTACTTACATGATAAATTCTTTACTGAGTACTTTGTATACATTGTCTCTTTTAATCCTTATCTTAACCCTTTGAGAACAGTAACTTATTACCAGCTAGCAAATATATGATTTTAAATATGTAGAGATTCAACAAACTAAAATAAATAATACTTGCACCATTGATATTTTTTCACTTTTCTTTTGCTGCCTCACTGCCCACATACTTTTCTTTTAATATGTTTTAAATTAAACACTTCTACTAATTCAGCATTTTACTCCCTGGCAGATTTCTGTCTAAAGCTCCCAGGAAACTTTTTTTGTTGCACTTTTTGTTTCCTTCTTAGACTTTATAAAAGGTGACTCTAGAAAGGACTACATGAATCAGGGTTACAGTTAAGTCATGACCAACAATCAGTGGATCAAATTTCTCCCAAGAATTTGGAATGTTTTAATCAATCAGCAGCAAATCAAGCAGCAGGATCAACAGAGAATGAAAAAAAAAAAAAAAAAAAACTGCTCTCCACTTACTGTAATTTAAAATATGAATGCACTTCCCATAGGAGGAGAAGGGACTCCAGGACTTGGACACGTGTTAGGAAAATGATCAAGGAGTGAGTCTGTGGGGTGGGGGAGAATGGTGCTGTTTTTCCTCCAGTTCTTTTGAGTTCATTGAGGAAAGATAATAGTAAAGGTTATTGTTGTTACTCTAAGTGTGGTCTTGGTGCTGCAGTGGAAAACGTAACTTGCTCTCTTTCTTTTACCTCCTGACCTATCTCACTTTCTTCCCTACTAGGAAAATCTTGACTGTGTTTTGGCTAAGAGGCATGGCCTCGCTGGGACAGCAGTGTGCCAGAGGGCTCTGTGTGGGAGGCATACTTCAGGCCAATTTATGCAAGCAGCAGGTCATTCTAGGGCCGTAGGCCAGAATGCCGTGCGTCCTCTGTTTGAAGACACACAGCTCCTTGGAACTGAGCTACCGTGCCGTCTTAGTAAATATTTCCTGCCCCCACAATCACTTGAAGAGCGGAACTCCCTGGAGATGTCTGCATCTCATCCCTCACAGCTGACTTTCACAGAGGCCAGATACTAACTTAGCCATCCTGGCTGTGATTCAGGATGACCAAAACCCACTTTCAGCCTGCTTTTGGATTTTATTGAGAAACAGTTGCAGCAAAGCAGTATCTGGGTAAAGGAATGCCTCTTACCCTGCATGGTGAGTCGCTCTTTGTCCTCCCAGGGTGGATGTGAGCCTCAGCAGCTAAAGACATGGAGTCATCTATGGGTTCTCTGACTCTGTAAAGCTAGAGTCAGGTTTGATCGCAACACAGTTTCCTGAATTAGTAATTACACATAACTGACTGCTCATGTTTCAATCTGTATTTGCTCCTTGGCATATTGTTGGCCTGTTGGAAAAAAAATAATGAACCCGTTTCTTTGTATATAGTTTACATGATGGAGACCTGATTAAGAAAGTATTTTCAAGCATTTTCAGTCATAGGAAATGTTATTAGAGATTACTCAAGATAAGACACATACAAACCTGCCTTTGCTCAAAAATGGGTTGTGGGTTATTCTCAGAATTCACTGTTCTTTGCCCTTCCCTGTACTCGGCTGTTTGGTGTCTTTGTTCCAAGAAATTCAAAGCACCTGTCATACCACATCTTAAAAGAAGGAAACTAAAAAAATAGACTTATTTAGAATACAGCTGAGTTTACTGTGCAGAGTTTTCTGACGGCTCTTTGGGTTCCTTTCACTATAACAAATTGCTTTTCTCATATTTGCCTAGTATTTGGGGCCACCAATGATTTGGGTAAATCAATTTGGGATAATTTTATTATTAAACTCATGTATCCTTACAAAAATAAATCTCAATCTCATTTTAAAGAGAACAAAGAGCCTCAAATCAGTCACAGATATTTCCACCAGTCATCTAAAATGCTGTGTAAGTAAGGTTCAGTTGTTACCTTCATGGCATTGGGAAGCTATAACAGACCCTTGCCAGATATGCCAGCTGCACGGATTTAACATTGATGACCTTCCAAAGGACTCAAAGATTTTGTTTGGGTTTGTGTCTGCAAGTAATCCATAATAGTTTTTTTTTTAATCAAACACTGTGCCAAAGATTTCCTTTTATGCTTTCTTTTTAGCTCCTTGGCTGCTGATTTTTTTCTTTGTTTTCCTAAATTTACAGTAGCTGCCAGTCTTGTGCTGAATTCTCTTCTCAGTAACACACTGAATTGCGCAATTCTTTTGGGCCCAGTTTGGAAAAGGCATCCTTCCCAGAACCTAGTTGGCTTCTCAAAGGTTAAATGCTTTTGGCAAAAAACTACAAATATGACCGAATAAAACCATAAAAATGAAAAACCACAAGAACAGGGGGAAAAACAATTATTTCTGACGGTGAACTACATGGATGCAGAGGACTCATCTTTTTTAGTTTGTTTCTCCATTTAAGTCTTCCTAGTTTGTTAATTCTTATAATCCTCTCTTTGCTTCAAATAAAACCAACAACTTAATGCCTTTTATGATTTTCCATCCCCCTGGGGATGAGAGGGGTGGTAAACTATAACTGCTATTTCTTTGTAGATTATTTTAACCTTTTCGTTACCTCCAGTTGAAATCAAACTACCGTTTCCAGAACACAACTGGAAAGAAAAATCCTTTTGGCAAGGAATACAAATCAGGTTATTACACTGATTTGATAGGATTTAGGAATTCATTTTTTGGCTTGTTCCCTTTTTGTTGTCATATCTGAGTAGTTTTGGACTTATAAAGTACAGAAAATGGATGTGGTTTTGGTAGATTTCTCTATGAATGCACCTTGCTTAATATCACTTTAATCTCTGAAATGAATTTTGAATTGTGGCTTCTTCAGATTTGATTTTTCAGAGCAGCCCAACGTGTTTCCAGTAAATTAGGCAGGATAGGATAACTATTTTTGTAAGTTTTAATATTTGCAAAAAATGCTTATTTTTTAAAAATCTGTCATAACCGTATACCAGTAGAGTTCCTATTTACTCTGTACATTGCTCCTGTTCATACATTAATTTTTAAGTTTTAAATTTAGATTACTTTTGATTGAGACACCATCTCTGTCTTGGCTGCCTACCCTTTTTTGTCTATTTCACCAATGTGACTGGAAATTTATGAGTTCTCCAACTCATCAACTTTGCTCTTTCTTGAGGATGACATTTACTATCAGGTCTTCATTAAAACTAAAATTCATCTTTAGAAAGAAAACATGAATTGAGGCTGAAAACAAGATCAGCAAGACAAATCAGCAGAAATTAGTTATTTATAACTGACCTCCTCCAGGAAGATGTACAAAGTGTTAAAAGTAGTCATTCCCATCCCAGCAGCAGAGGCTGCTGGATTAGACCATAGGATGATAGAGGGGGATCATGTGGGCTCCAATCCTGGCTCTGCTACTTCCTGCCTCTGTGACTTTGAGCAGATCTCCTAAGTTTTCTTGGAGAAGGCAATGGCACCCCACTCCAGTACTCTTGCCTGGAAAATCCCATGGATGGAGGAGCCTGGTAGGCTGCAGTCCATGGGGTCATGAAGAGTCGGACACGACTGAGAGACTTCACTTTCACTTTTCACTTTCATGCATTGGAGAAGGACATGGCAACCCACTCCAGTGTTCTTGCCTGGAGAATCCCAGGGACGGGGGAGCCTGGTGGGCTGCCGTCTATGGGGTCTCACAGAGTCGGACTCGACTGAAGCGACTTAGCAGCAGCAGCCTAAGTTTTCTATAAAATCTATCTGTGGTAAAATGGGGATAATACCATTACTGCTTCTTAGAGATGTTATTTGAATCAAATGAATTAATATTTTTAAAGAGCTTAAAATAGAATTTATTACCAAGTTTCATAAATAAAGTACAAGAGTGGTAAAAATGTCTCTTCTAAGATAACACATTTCTTAATTAATAAATGCTTTTTCTTCGTTAATGCTAGGCTTCTTATTCTACATAAAACCACCATTGGTATCCGTTATAGAAATTACACTATGTTGTTGAACACAGTCTAGGAGTGTTTGATCTGTTTAGCACTAAGAATTTATTTTTTTCATGTTGTTTACTAAAAATACAAAGTTTAACAGAATTAAATTCTTTGTAGATCTTGTTAGCTACTAGAAGTTTGGAGAAAATCTGTTCTTGGCTTAGGGCTTCTGATTTTTGTATAACAACTGTCACTATTGTCTAAGATCTGGAACAGATTTTAATTCTCAAATGAATATGTTCTCTGAGCGGCTATGAATGGTTTAGCTGTGACTGTCACCCTCATTCCTCTTCATCTTGAGAGCAGCTGATTTCATATCATTCACATTCAGTCACTCCTTCCTGACTACTTATTGGTTTCCCCTCCTGTTCTGTATATCAGAATGGCTGGACTCCCTTGTTCTGAATAAGACACTAAAACTTTTCTATTTCATTCTACCACCAAATTTGTTAATACCTCCTCTTTTCACTTACTCATTAGCCAAACTTGTCAGTCTTCCATTTTACTTCCTTCAGTTCAGTTCAGTTCAGTTCAGTTGCTCAGTCATGTCTGACTCTTTGGGACCTCATGAATTGCAGCACACCAGGCCTCCTTGTCCATCACCAACTCCCGGAGTTCACCCAAACCCACGTCCATCGAGTCGGTGATGCCATCCAGCCATCTCATCCTCTGTCGTCCCCATTTCCTCGTGCCCCCAGTCCCTCCCAGCATCAGAGTCTTTTCCAACGACTCAACTCTTAGCATGAAGTGGCCAAAGTACTGGAGTTTCAGCTTTAGCATCATTCCTTCCAAAGAACACCCAGGACTGATCTCCTTTAGAATGGACTGGTTGGATCTCCTTGCAGTCCATGGGACTCTCAAGAGTCTTCTCCAACACCTTAGTCTATCTGATATCTCCATCTGGTACTTCCAGCTAAAGAAAAGATTTGATTGAATTTCTCTTCATCACTTCAAACTCTCAGTCTAAACATTAGCTCCTGTGCATCTTATCTCTTAACTTCAAAAAGTCAGTACTAAGAGAGGACAATCATATTTGACAAAGGACTGATGGATGGATATCTTCACTACATGAAGAACTTCTACAAGTCGATAATAAAAACAGGCAATTCAATAGAAAAGTGAGGGGAATACATGAACACCTGTTTCAAAGAAGAGGAAACATGAATGGCCAAAAGCATGAAAAGATGTTCAAATTTATTAGTAAACAAATGCAAAGAAAACCACCATGAGATGCCATTTCACATGCAACAAATTGGTATATATGAAAGTTTCAAAGTTTCAAAAATATGACATTTTCAAAGATTGGTGAGGATGTGGAGCAGTGAGCATTCTCATACTTGGTTGTGGGAATACATTTTGGAGCAGTCACTTTAGAAACAAATGCAGTATTACCTAACTTGATTAAATACATGTACATCCTAGAACCCAGCAGCAATTCTACTGTCAGTTATTTAGCAAGTTGGCTCTAGGAGACTTGCACAAACCTGTTTCAAACATTAATGTTTGGAATAGCAAACACTGGAAATGACCAGAATACTCCTAAATATGATGGATAAATATAATGTAAAACAAGTGAACTTTAGCTACAAGAATTAAGAAAGGTAAATCTGAAATACATAATATTGAGAAAAGTGTTACAGGAATTTATGTGGTATCATTTCCTTCCTGATAGGTTATGTAGGGATATTTACACATTCATTGTTGTACAAAGTACAACAAAAAGCAAGGGAAGAGGAAGATGTACTTAGGAAGGGACCAAAGAGAGCTTCAAAGGTATTGTAACCCTCTATTTCTAAGGCTGGTGGGAAGGCCATTCTAAGGCCATTCTTTCCCCTTCAAGATAAGTTCACTACATATACTTTGATGTATGATATTAATCCATAAATAATCTAATGTTCAATAACTGTGTATAAGGTTCTTCAGTATCAAGTAAGTTCTTATGGATTCCCCTCTTAGTTTTGAAATACAGGCCATTCCATAGCAGAATACAAAGTTAAGGTTGGACGTGTTCTTAGAATCAGTTAATACGGGTATGTGTTTGAAGGCATATTGAATAGAACTGGCTTCCTTGCCAGTTAAACACTAATTTCTTTTTTTTTTTTAGTTTTCTTTTTTTGTGTGTGTGTAAATTTCTTTGTATTTTATTTTTTTTCAACTACAATTTTATTTTATTTTTAAACTTTACAAAATTGTATTAGTTTTGCCAACTAATTTCTTAATAGGAATAATAATAAAGTCAGCTCTATAATGTTTCAGATATTTTACAAATCATGATGATAATATAAATCCTAGATAAACTCTACTGAACCGAGACATATAAGATATCAGGCTAAAAGTTTATAGAAGGAATGTAGAAACAGGGAAAGTAGAGGCTCTCTAGAAACCCAGGACTTCCCAAGACTATGGACTTGGATCCATGGAGTTGATTTTGCTGTTTTCTTATTGTGATTGGATACCGTAGTCCCCCCTTATGTGTGGTTTTGTTTTCTGTGGTTTCATTTACTCACAGTACCAAAGTATTCAATAGAAGACTCTAGAAATAACAATTCATAAGTTTTAAATTGCACACTGCTCCAAGTAGCATGATGAAATCTCATGCCACCCTCTCCATCCCACCCAAAACATGAATCATCCCTTTGTGCAGTGTGTTCCACCTGTTCGTATGCAGCAGCCCTCTTGGCTTCAGACCAACTGTCTTAATATCACCATGCTTGTGTTCAAGTAACTTTGATTTTACATAATGACAGCTCCAAAGTGCAAGAGTACTGATCCTGGCAACTCATATATGCCACAAAGAGACTGTAAAGTACTTTGAGTAAATAGGTGAAAGTTCTCAATTTAATAAGGAAAGACACACACACACACACACACACACACACACACACACAAACTATACACTGAGGTTGCTAAAGTCTACAGTAAGAATGAATCTTCTATCCGTGAAATTGTGAAGAAGGGAAAAGAAGTTCATAATTTTGTTATTTCACCTCAAACTGTAAAAGGTATGGCCACAGTGTATAATAAGTGTATAGTTAAGATGGAAAAGGCATTAAATTTCTATAAAATATTTCAAGAGAGACTACATTCACATAACTTTTATTATAGAAAATTGTTATAACTATTCTATTTTACTAGTAGTTACTGCTAATCTCTTTGTCCAGTTTATAAATTAGACTTCATCATAAGTGTGTATGCATGGGGGAAAAAGAGTATGTATAGAGTTCAGTACTATCCATGATTTCAGGCATCCACTGGGGGTCTTGGAATGTGGAGGACTACGGTACTACTAAAAACATTAGAGGAAGACAGAAACTCACAGTTTTAGAATTCTGTGATCATTTTCCGGTTGCTCCATAGACCATTTTATATGAGAGTGGGCTTGGCCCTGAGAAGGATGGGAGGATACACCAATGTGTTTTTTTAGCCTTTTTTTTTTTTTTTTTTTTTCTGGCTGAACCAGGCAGCTTGCACGATCTCAGCTCCCTGACCAGGGATTGAACCTGGACCATGGCAGTGAAAGCCAAGAATCCTAACCACTAGGTTACCAGGGAACTCCTAGCCTTTAATTCTACAAACAACTCTGGAGTTTCCTTTTTGAGTTTTTCCTGACCCTCCTCCTTTTTGCCATCTGGGATAAGTATGTATTTCCCACATTTCCCCCTTTTACAAATGTATAGATGCTACTAAGTTAGAGACTACAGAGAAACGGGAATATTCGGAGGTGGAGGGGGGTGGTTATGATGGAATGAATACACAATTTGATGAAACTCCATCAAAGGCACTCAATCTTAAAGCCAAATACAGAAACACACAAGTCATGTCACAGTGGGATATAGATAGGGGATTGTTCTGTACTGTCTGTTGTTCTTGGAAGCAGAATCCCCTCATTAAAGCATGCATCATATGAAATTTTTAAAGAAGGAAAGGAACACAAACACACACCTATAAATAGTCCTGCTAAAAATTCATAAATATTTCTGAAATAAGACAAATGTCTTATAACATTGGTCTTAAATTATTTTATTGCATGTGTTAAAGTCTTCCAGAAATAGACATTTTCTTCAGTTGCTCCTTTTACTTGACCCAAAATTCTGAGGAAAGAAGCTTAGAATATGGTGTACTAAATTTATGAAATGAGTTGCCAGTCCAGGTTCGATGCACGATACTGGATGCTTGGGGCTGGTGCACTGGGACGACCCAGAGGGATGGAATGGGGAGGGAGGAGGGAGGAGGGTTCAGGATGGGGAACACATGTATACCTGTGGCGGATTCATTTTGATATTTGGCAAATCTAATACAGTTATGTTAAGTTTAAAAATAAAATAAAATTAAAAAAAAAAAAAAAAGAATATGGTGTACTAAATTTATTAGATTGTAATCTGTTAAATTCTCACTTCTTTATATCAGTTCATGACATTTGTTGTTCAAAAAGGCATCATTAGAGATGTCTCAGTAAAGTACTTCATGCACAGGAAGTGGGAAAGCAGTGTTACTGTGTCATTATTCACCTTTGCTAAGGTATGTATCCTTTGTTAGAGATAGGCAGAACTATCCCAGAAACAATGGTTGGGGCCAGGGTCTGTTTTTAATTCTTGTGAAACCAAAAAAATCAGGAACCATAAAATTGAGCCAGTTTTATTGGGAAATAAAATATGCTGATCCCAGTTTAATGGATTCCAATTTAGCTGTTGAATTAATTATTCAATAACATACTGAATGTATCATTTAAAATTTTTTTTCCTTGCAGTTTTAGAACAGGTGGGGACATTGCAGTAACTTGTTTTCTGAAGGACTTTACTGTCATTTAGCAGAGAGCAGTAGGATATAGGGAAGAGGGATGAGAGGCATAGAGGGGTAGAACCTAGAACCACAGACCAGTGCACACTGAGTAATACTCTAACCCACAGGCACACACACACATGTATATACAGTCTTTCCCTCCCCACCAAATGCAATATCTGCTTCTAAAGATTGTTCATCTAAAATTTAACCTGTTTCTTTTCATCCTTCCAACCCACAGAAGACTTCTAGGACTGCAGGTCATTAGGTTCTGGATTACTTACTTTGATCAATTATTATTCCGTTTACTGATGATTTATATCTTTTGTGTTCCTTCTTTCTCTGACTGTGTGGTCTCCTCCCACCTGAAAATGAAGACTGCTGTGTCCACTGTATCCTGGCCTGCCTGTTCTGTGAATTCCTGACCCTCTGCAATATTGTCCTGGGACAAGCTTCGTGTGGCATCTGCACCTCAGAAGCCTGCTGCTGTTGCTGTGGAGATGAAATGGGAGATGACTGTCACTGCCCTTGTGACATGGATTGTGGCATCATGGATGCCTGTTGTGAATCATCAGACTGCCTGGAAATCTGTATGGAGTGCTGTGGAATTTGTTTTCCTTCATAAATATTTATCTTCTGTTTGCGTTAAAACTGGAGAGTATTTTAAGTTTTTTCTTTTGAGGTAAAAGAAAAGCACGTGGTAAAATTCTCATCAAACAACCCAGTACTTGCACTGTTAACTCATTATTTTAGGTAATCTCTGAAAGCCTTTTTTTGTCCCTCTAACCAAATCCACATGGTTTAATATGTGAAATTTTAACTACTTTTAAACTTGTTAATAGGTTGCAGTGACTGAGGGACATTTTGGCCAAAAACAGAAAAAAAAAGAAAAAAAAATACAAAATGTCTCCTCCTTTTTATACTTATTTCTCTATGGTTCTTTTAACCTGTCTTAGGAGCCCCTTGCTCCAAATGTATTCTTTTCTGGTGGTTATTTAAATCAGACAATTTATTTTTAATGTTGTTACAGTGGTTAAAAGCAAGCATTCCTTAGAGTAAACTTTGAGAAACACACCCACACAAGCAGTGGGCACCTAGAGTTTGCGTCTATGCTCTGCTTGTTCAACAGACACTGAGTGCCTGCTGTGTGAGCTGCTGCAGCGCCGAGATGGATGGCATTCAGCTGCCATCCAGAGAAGCAGAGGAAAGTTTAGGCAAAGAGACTTGTAAAGAATAAGCCAGCCCACAGGCATATGGAAGTCATGATTATGAGAGAGAGAAACTCAAAAGGCTGTAGGGATACACAGAAAGGAAAAGCTGATGTCTATGGGAATATTCAGAAGGCTTCGAGGAGAATGTGGCATTTGAAGGAGGCCTCTTGGGATGAGTGATTCATCTGCTGCTTGAATGAATTAGCTTTAGGACCAAGTTTTAGGTGACCAACCTGAGCTGACTGTGCCCTTGAGCAGTTACAAGAAAAATGCCTCATGTATGTATTTTCTTTAGTTGTGGCAATACATCTTTCTTTAAAAAAACTATAAAATTTAAGTTAACTAAAAATAAGCTTTTTTTTACATAATTTAGAGGTTATGATAAAGTTTTGATAAAAACAATGCTTTATTAAAATAGCTATATCTTATAAACAATGTGGAGTACTTTTGAAAAGTTGAACTTAAATTAGGAAAAATTTTATATTAAAATCTCAGCACTTTGATTTTGATTTATACAAACACTTTTCTTTTGAGAGCTTTAAGTATTTTGCAGGGGGAAGGGTTATCTGGTTAAGAAGCAAACCCCCCAATATTTATAAGCACAGTTAACCTTAAATACAAATTATTCCTTCCAGTGCAGTGGGAATCTTGACATCCATTACTATGACCAAATTTCAGTATTGCAATTTTACATTAAACCCAAATGATGGGTTATAAAGATCCTTAAGTGTAAAGAAATAAGACTTATTAAGTTACTTGTTAAGACTTAGTAAGTTACCAAGACATAGAGACTTTGTGTGGTACAGATGAAAAGGAGAGGGCATTTTCCTACTACATGCTCTTCTGCTAAGCTTGATATCCCCAACTTGTAGTTTGGTTTGGTAATACCTTCTAGAAATTTTGAAAGTATATCTTTGGATGAATAGTTATTTTTTATTATTCCAATTGAATATCAAATTGATAGTAAAAACAAATGCATATTTTTAGGAAGCCTTTTAGCAAATCTAGGCTTTTAAGATTTTAAAACCTAAAGCATGGGTATGTCACCAACAATTTTTCCTTTGAGATGAAACCTAGTTTCCACTTATATCATTACTTAAAAGACTTAAAAAAAAAAATTAGCAAACTCTTGAATCCCCTTTTAGTGCTCTTTAAACACACATACACACACACATACATACATACAAACACACACACACACACTTAAATTGTCAGGCTTAAATAGAATTCTAGTCAACAGCTGTCTGTCTCTTCCTGGCCTAAAGAGCATTTTTGATGTAACAAATGAAATATGAGAACATCTTTCTACTATTTCTTAGTAACCAGAATCTGAATATTTACATATATCCAAAGTTAACATGTATATATATATTAGGATGTAAGAGTATCAACTTTATATTGATATATAAAACCTTCTAATGACCTGGAATCATTAAAATAGTATATCTGTTATACTGCAAAAATTTTCTGCCAAACTGTTTGTCTAATATTTGTGTATCCTGCTATTTACAATGATGATATTAGCACTTTTATAATAATGTTTCTCTGTAACAGAGAGCATTAATTGATAGAATTTTAATCTCATATTTATATTCACAGTACTTTTCCTCTGTTGTCTATTCTGCAGTCATACCACAAAGTACCTTGTATGATTTTTTAAAATAAATGAAAAAAACAAAAGTAGCAAATGTGAAAATATTTTCAATATGTATTTTAGAATTTCTGTATGTAAAATATTTTGTTGAATTATATGGCCATCATAAGTGCTCTAGTTTACAGTTACAGATTTGGTCTCTCTTTAAATGTTGAAACGTAATCTTAAATATTTTTAAACTGGACCTGTATTATCCTGAATATACTATTTTGAAATAAAAAAAATGATTTCTCTAATCTAATTGATGGATCAATATTTAAATGAATTCAACTATAATTTAAAAGCCTAGGCTTTTCTTTTCTTGTTACATCCTTCTCTGAAAGATTTCTTAGTCTCCTATGTAAATCACATGACTCATGCCCATAAATGAACTATGAAAGATTCAGATCAGTTTATACTGTAAATCATAGTTGACAAATGATTTCAAAACATGGTAAAACATGGTTTTCTGTTAAAACTTCACAGTAGAGCAAAATTCACATTTTTTACATTTGTTTTTTAATAAGTTGCTTTTACTTATTTGCTTTGGAATTATCTCCCAACTTATTAAAAAACTGTGGTAGTTTATACACACACACACACACACACACACACATATATATATTTAGATGCTGAAATTAAACACAAAAGATCTATGGAATTGGGTATTAATTTCAATGAATTTCACCGAAAAGTAAATCATCAGAAGTACTTTCAACTAGGGTTTTTAGTGGCACAATTTTTAAGTAGTAGGAAGTGTTTTATTATTAGTATTTAACCCCTTGAATCACTTTACTTAGGAGAAGACATTTTACTTAGGAGTATAATAATTTTATTTTTGTGTTCTTATAGTGTATTGACTATATCCATTTCCCTCACCTGAAATAGCCAGTGTTTCTCTGAACAGTTCACGGAGTAACCAAGGCAACCTTATGTAATAACTTTTCATTCTTCATCTATACAAACTCTTATCAGTGCCCTAGATTCTAATGTTATAAACGTCAAAGTCACTGCCTAACATAAATAAGATTCGAGTCCAGAGTCTCTGGGGCTTGCCTTCTTGAATTCCAGTTTCAATGCCTAGATTTACCCAACCACCTAATGAATAAGTTTATTTATTAATAAGATTATTTTTCATACTATTCAAGACCTTTATACCCTTTCCAATTACCTGTGATTTGTAGGACTATAGGTTTATTACATCTAATCTGACAGCCAAGATAAAATTTCATCAGACACTATAATATCCATTTTTCTCTTATTTTAATACTAATATAGAAAAGCATACCTTTTTTGTTTTAAATGACAGTTAATATAGGGATAGAGTTTATTTTACACTTACTATTTATATTTTAAAATTGAGGCTTGGGTACTACAAGGCATTCTTTTTAACCCTTCATCTCTATGTCCTGTGTAATCAATAAATTTATAGTGACTGTTTTCTTTAAGCCCCTCAAGGGAGTCAAAAAGCCCTCAGGATGTTTCAACCTTTGGGAGAAGTTTGCCACTTCCCATGAGAAAACTGTTATTGAGGCTACTAATATTTACTTGTTCATTTCAGATTACTTTTAGAGGTTATGGTTAAAATGGAAGGGGTTGATGCAGACCTAACGTGGAGGGGTGGTTTTCACAAAAATCATCACTGGTGACTAAATCTGCCTTGTATTTTCACATTGCAAAATTCCCAATGAACACTGGCTGTCCTCTCTAAAGGCCTGTGAATCAGTATCATCCAAATGACCAAATTTTAATTAAGTTCAACAGGCAAACCTGGAGGTGAACAGGATTCTAAGCAAAGCTACATCAAAGCCTCAACTAGAAAGAAGAATTTCTATCTAAGCAAGGAGAAATGTGCACCATCTCACTCTCATCACACTGGGACAACCGATTGACATTCTCCACCTGCCTAAAGAGTCGGACACAACTGAACAACTACACCACCACGACAACAAGCTGCCAAATGTCAAAACGAGTAGTTCCTTGCCTTCCTACAGAACTGCGGCCACTAGTTGTATTTCTGTTTGTCCATTCTTTATGCCCTTGATCCCTCCTCACCTTAACCCTTGCTAAAAGAGATCTTGAGCTTATTTGTGAGGTGACTGTGAAGAAATCAATTTAGCTAAACATGCCTCAACATATTACTAACAGAGGGTATAGATATATCTGTTGAAGTATAGCTCTGCAATTAAGTGTTCACTTTCAGGCAGGTCTTTGAGGTTCAGTGGAGAATGTAATTATTAGGAAAACAGTGAAAAGCAAATTCACACAAATTCTCAGTTTAGCTTGAAAAACTGAAAAGGTTCTTAAGTTCTGTCTGATGCATAAAGGGGTAGAAGCAAAGGAATTACATTCCAAAGCCAAGAAAGAGGGTGTACAAAAGCAGCTGATCCACTTGACATAGTTCATAGCCTTTTGCAAAGGAATAAAAGCCCGTTGAGCAGGGAACCAAAAGATCTCATTATAGGATGAAGCCAGGCCATATTAAAGCTTGTGCACTAGTAACTATGTCTAAAAACAGCCTGCTGTTTTATATTGAACCAATACATTCTTAACTTGGTAGGTTGCAGTGTAAAGATGTACAGAGCCTGTCTGCTGGATGCTATGCCAATTACAGATGTGACGGAGTGGTGTCAAACACCTACAAATAGTTAGGATCTCAAGCAATCTTCGAGTGAAACAAAAGAAGTTTTAAAATGTCATCTCAAAACCTGGATAGCACAGTTCATCATGTGTGTCTGACTCTCAGAGTCTCAAGATCACCTTTATTATATAATTTAATGTGGACCTCATATGATCCCTCAATCAGAATGCACAATTCTTTCAAGGACATGAATAGTGCCTGAGAGAGAAGGAGAATATCTTTTAAAAGTAACACCTTCAGATGACAAGGCATCTGTGATCAGCTCTGCAGGAACTACGTTTTATTGGTGTTGAGGTGAAGGAGGAGGGAAATGCCCATGAATACATATTAGACTTTGTTAGATCATCAGAAAGAATAATTGGGCATATTTATACAATTACATTTTTAGTAAACTATTATGCCAGCTTAATGATAATACATATTCTGGTAAAAAGTACATTAAATGGCAATCCTAAAGCAATTTGGCTGCTGAGGATGTCATTTTTTTTATCTAATTATTCACAAATTAATGAATAAAATTAAATTCCAATCACTGAGGAAAATGGAGCAATGGTGAGAATCAGAACTGCAGATTAGTTAAAGCAAAGATATGCAATGCATAACAGAATTAAAGCATTTCTTTTATTCAAACTCAGTGCTTAAAAAAGAACAAATCCATCATCTTGAAATTTGACTTGTAGCTTGACATTAAAAATAATATGAGTAGAATTTTCAGTGGGGTAAGCACAAAACTAGTTCAAGTTGTGTCACTCTCAATTACTGTACTCAGGTGGTGTGCCCATTAAAATTCCCACTTGTGGGCTCCGCTCACTATGCAAATGGGGTCATTACCTGGAGAATTTAATTGGTTATGACACTGGGAGTAGGACTTTTCCTTTCAAAATAAACCTACTTACACACATTTTCACTAGAAATTTGATTGTTATATATATTTTGGATTGTTTTGCTCTATAAATATTTACTGAAATTGGACTATCTTTGCCTACTAATTTCCCACAGTTAATTCAAAGTGGATCCAAATTACTTTGTGCATGTAGTTTTGTCTATAAGACTGGCTAGAATGATTTTTATAAATCATGTTGCTTAACAAAATATTATTTTGAAACATCTTTGTATCTCTCAGTCTACATGTGGGTACATTTCCAATGAGGGTTTTCATCACTGAATAGTACGTATGTTTTCTCTTTCATCATAGTTCTAAATGTTTACTCTGAGGGGCTTCTTCCGTGTTTCTGCTTTTTTGTCACTTAAAAAAAAAAAGTATAGTTAAAACCTTGACCTGCCTTCATGGGTGTATAACATACATAGCATCACTGAGGAGCCATGCTTGTAACACTTGCAAGGCACTACATTCACTGATAAGACGGGGTGAAGATGTGAAATAGTTGTCAGAACTTGTTCTAGAGAGAGTTCCACCAAGAGCCACGAGACAACTGAATTTAAAAAGAACAATGAATCCGTACAAAAAGTACAGTTCTCCACACACCTGCCATCTGTTTTCACTGATTGTGGTGATTTCAACTGGAAAAAACCCTGAGTTTACAGCTAGATAACAAGAATATTGATAATGGCTGGAACTTACAACAAACACTGACATTACAGTATGGTTTAGTGGATGTAATATTAAAGTGGGCACCCAGGAATTTAGTTCCTAGGCACTGTCTCAACCAGCAGATACCAGAGTGAACTTGAAGCGGGAACGGGATTGCTAAAAGTATTGGTATAATCTCAGGGGAGCCCTAACAGTTACTTGCAAGAGAGGGGTCCTGCAGTCTAAATTTGTATTACTATACCAAGTTGTACAATAAGCACGGATATTATCACTAGCTTGTCTGGACCTAAAGAGAATATTTTTCTTTAAATGAAGAAAAGAATATTCTAAAATAAGAGAAATAATTCCAGGGGTGATAAAAAAAGAAATACTACAAATTTGTAACTGGACAATTGGGCAGGAATTTTAACATCTGTAACTATGGGAAATTTCCCATAGAATATCAAACATGGATCCAGTCTCTGACATTCATTTTTCTGATATTTCTAATTGCGCCCGGAGGATAAGAAGGAGTTGGCGCATCCAATAAATATAATCATTTACATGCATGGAGCTCCCTTTGAAGTTAATAGGACCTATGGAAAGGGGAGTTATGCACCACGAAAACGGAGTTCAACGTGAATCTACTTCTTTCTTTTTAACATGCAGCCGTATTGCCAACACATTTGGGTTTTCTTACTGCTTATCTTTTCTTTATATGTGATGTTTCAGTTGGAGTGGAGCAAAGTGCTCCATGTGTAGAGGAAAGATAGCCTCAAAGGCAGGATGTGATATTGACAAGCTTATACTCAGGGACCAGCTTTACAAGATAGTATCCAAAAGTGATCAGGCCTGACATTTGTAGAGCTTTTTAACTTTTCAAAAGGAAACCACATACATTTTCTCATTTGATCTCTGCTGCTCTACCATTCACCTACGATATACGTTTTTACTTCCATTTTACAGATGAGAAAATGGGGACAGACTGCTTAAGTTCACTTCCTAGAGCCACACAGTAACTGGTAGGATGTAGGAAAACTGATTTTTATTCCCAGGTCTTTCCATTAGAACAATATATTCTTAAAGAAATCCTATATATAACTTAATAAAGAGATTCAGTCACAGCTGCTTGGATTAAAACTGGAGTGAGGAAGTTGGGATCTGAATTTCACCTGCCTTGTTTCTTATCTCCCATCTTTGCTGCCTTTAGTAGGTATCCTGGCCTGGGCTCTGAGGGAGACTGGAAATCATAGCTACCTAACTGTGCTGCTTATTTCTTATTACACACATTGACCCCAAAGTCAATCAACTCACAGTATTTCACTCTCTTGTTCCTGTTTAAAGTATTCTTGCCTGGAGAATCCCATGGACAAAGGACCCTGGTGGGCTACAGTCCAGGGGGTCGCAAAGAGTCGGACACGACTGAGCGACTTCATTATCAATGACTTTTTTCCTCTAGTTGGATGGATGAGGAGTCAAGAGTTAGATGTTCTTCAAAAGACTGTTTGCTGGTCATTCTCCATATGACCCTAAAGCTCTGCTCTATGTCTCTGCCTGCACTGTGCCAGGATCCCTTGATTTCTGATTCCCAGTTGGCATTGGCTGATGCCAAGCACTAATGGGAAATCAGAAGGTGGGAGGAGAGAGAGGTCAAGGTGTTAATTCTCACCTTGCTCCCAGGCCCCCTTCCTGCCAGGCCATGATTTTTCACAACTCCATTCCTCCCTGTAAGGTGACTGTGTGCAGTGACCCCTCCGTAGCTGCAGCTCCCTGATCTTGTCCCCTTCAGCATGGGGAAGGGATGTTTCCCATTTTTGCTAGTTCCTGGCACTTCAAAATCCCATGTTTGTTACCTTTTGACTGACTGTTCCTCTGTAAACAGTCCCTTTTATTAAATGCTCTTCAACTAAGCCCTTTGAGTGAGCTGTTTCCTGCCAGTACTCTAATGAGTGAGAAAGAGTGAGTGTGTGTGTACAAATGCACACATTGTCTGAATCCAATACTGTTATCATATGTTTCTAAGATTTATCAAAATAATGTAAATTCTGGTGGTCTCTTAGATGTTTGTCTCTTAAACACAGTTAACCAAATCTAATACCACAAGAACTGTACTAGATACTCCAGAAATGTACTTAACAATTTCAAGTTCAATGATCACACTGCTGCTGCTGCTAAGTCGCTTCAGTCGTGTCTGACTCTGTGCAACCCCATGGACTGCAGCCTATCAGGCTCCTCCGTCCATGGGACTTTCCAGGCAAGAGTACTGGAGTGGGTTGCCATTGCCTTCTCCTCAATGATCACACATTTCCATGCTAATATTTGACACTAAAACTGGCTGAGGGTGGGAGAGGGAAAGAAAGAGGTATCATTACCAGGAGTGGTCCAAAGTTTATTGAGCTTTAGTTGCTAGAGATAATGAGGCTTTCCTGTTTCCCTACAACCTAAAATAACAACAATATTAACATAAGCAGACCCGCAATAGAAAGCTTAGCCTGAAAATGAATCCCTCCACAAATGTGCTATTTGGAGACTCCATGTGAATGTAACCAATGGTAATAAAACAACTGGATGTGACATCTATGTCTTCAGAGTCATAGTTCTAAGCTATAGTAGGTCCAGTATCACTTAGTCTTCTAGTTCAACCCCTCCACTGAAAGTTGGTAAACTGACATTTTAATTGATGCCTCAATATTCACCCAGTCAGCCAAGGATAATCTGTTTGTTCCAGACCATGTGCTGGGAGTAGGGATATCAAGATGTCCATTGACAAATTCACAGCTTAGAGAGAGAATGTACATTAATTTGACAGAATTAAAGACATAATAGAGATGGTATAATTGCTAGGAGAGGGGAGAAGGGCTGACTAACACTCCCCAGGAGAACCAGGAAGTTTTCTTAGAAGAGGTAATATTTGAACTGGGATTTGGAGAAAGTAAGTAGTTATTGGTGCATTCTGAAATTGCAGTAATGTTGGAAAGGACAGAATTGGTGATGTTGGGAAAAAGCAGAACTGAGTTCAAAAAGGCAGCACTTTGAGTGCTTCTGAACTTCTGAACTTTGACCTGGAGGCAAAGTAAAGCCTTCTGAGGACTTAAATCAAGGAAACAGCAAGATCAAATTTATATTTTGATATACTTTTATTGGGGCAGCAGATGAATTAGAAAGGACTGAGGATGAACATGTATTAGGAACTTAAAAAACTGTGGGTTCATCTACACAAAAGATGGTAAGGACCTGATCTGAGGCGCTGACTGTAGAAACACATGTCGGGGGAGTGGGGAGGGACTGAATTAAACACAATTCTGAAAGAGAACTGAAAGACTATTCCAGGCGAATGAGCCTGTTAAATGTGCCCAGTGTTTACATACAAAACCAACTGTATGAACGTTAAAAGAAAGCCAAATTCATAGAGGTTTTAAAGCGCATACACTACGCGTTTTGGGTCACTAATGTCATGTCTTCATTAAATGAGAGAATGGATCTGAAAGTGCTTATAAACAGTTTCACCAATACTAGGAAACTGTCAGAATTTCATTGTGGGTTTACATGATGGGTGTAGTACTATACATAGTATGCGGGTGGGTGAACCAGTGAGGAAAATGCCAGAGTAAAGTGTTCCAGTTTCCTAGTATGCTAGGGATGTATGCTAATAGATGTAAGGCAGGGGTTGGGGGAAGAGGAAGAGAAGCGAGAGGCAAACAGAAGCAGAGACATGGACAAAGGATCACCAGAGTGCCTGGCCTATGAGAGGTGTTCCTCTATATATATATGCTGAATTAATATGTGAACGAATGAATATATATGTATATATGTATACCACGAATTACTTAACATGCAGAACTGGATCTGTATTACTACCACAAACTGGATGACAATTGTGAGCATAATAAGTGAAAGAGAGGAGAAATTTTCACTGGGCTACATGCACAATGGATGGATAATTTTTAACTAAATCAACAGATTGCTAACTAGTTACTGATTACTGACTGGTTGAATGAATCATTCTTTAATTGGCTTAGTAAGTCCAGTTCCCATCATAAGTCTTAGGTAATGTATGACCCAAATCTCTTTGGTTGGCCTCCAGCAGCTCTAAAATTAGTGAGTAAATATTCCAAAGTTATATTCCTGCCAGCCTTTGTCTTTCTGCAAACCTGATTCAAATTTTCAACTGGGCCTGTTCCAAGTTCTGTGTTAGTCTAGGAGGGTGTTTACTGGTCCCAAGGGGTTGCCTAATTTGTCTAAAGTTCTGTGCATCACATATTATGTTTCCTTAGTTCTAATAAAGTGACCCAGACCTGCTTTAGCTATTCTATTCTTAGCAAAAAAAAAAAAAAGTTGCAAAAGGATCATAGAATTAACTTCTGTTTTCTTACCAAATAATTATGTTAAAATGTAAATATTTAAATTCACATTACAAATACTAATGAATTTTCAAGCACGTCTCTAAAATGTAGGTGCTAAGGACTGTAAGGGAGAAGGAGCGTCACCAGGGCACAAGAAAGCCACGTGGGTTCTTTCATGTCCATAGTGGTGGAGGATGGTACTTGAAGGGGATCGCAATGCAGCTGCCCAGGTGGAAGCTTGATTTGCATCTGGCAACTAGATCATAAAATATGAAATGAAGGTTTTTATCTGTTCATGAAAATATCAATTATTCAAAATATGGAGGAAAAGGTGATGGAAATCCAAACCAAAGCTTAAAAATGGTTAGATTCTCAAAATGTATATTTTGGTGCCTTGAGTATTTTTGTTTTCAGAGCTCATATCATGGAATTAAAGGAGACATGTGCTGAGGCTTTTAATATATTATGAAGTCAAAATGTCATTCACTTGAATTACATTTTGCTTTAAATAAAACATTTTGTTGTTTAGGCTCTTTGACCTAAAATATGATAAACTGTACTGAAGTATATAGGTGGTATCACTAATTAGTCAGAAGCTATCTCAAAACATATCTCTTTTTATAATATTTCAATACACAGTATTGGCATTTTAATCATTTCTTCTTTAAAAAAGAGTATCCACCTAGGACAAATAACTATTTCTATGGAGAGTAAAATTAATATTTAATAAAAGAAGACATGTTACTTGTATGTTTTCTTAAATTTCAACAAGTGTCTGATCTTGAAAAGTATCAAATGCCTGCATATATTTGTGACAAAAAAGTTGCATTCCTTCTATAATTACTCAAAAATTCCCATAATCTGTAAGTTGGTAGACTGTCTTGAAGAGTTTTTCTAAATGAAAAAATAGGGTGGGATAATACACTGCATAATTACATTCCAAGTTTGCATTAATAAAGAATTATATTTGCAAGTTTTACAACTAGAAGTAGCGCTGAGGTTGTCATATATTACAGTACACACAATTTGATTGTTACAGAGTAGGCATCTGCCAGAAACATTTCAGTTTAGCATGATGAATTTACCTTAGCCCTGTCAAGAATCACATTACAATGCCAAAGTATTGCCTTGAATATATATTGAAAAACAGAAATAAATTTGTTGAGGTAGAGTTTCAAATCCCCTCAGAATCATGTCATTACTGGTATTGTGGCTGGGCACACACAAGCTCATGTTACTCCAGGGGGATTTGCCAATAGTGATTGTCACTCATTTAATCAGGACAGCTGAAGAAGAGGTACTGTTGACTGTGGGTGATAGAGGAGTTTATCGGCATCCCAGCAAGGATGTTACCATACTCAATGTACATAAAGGTATAAGAATATTTAAAATATAATCCCTTTCTAAGCCATTTAAACACATTCGCATGGAAAGTAGTTCATCTGCTGCTCCTTTTTCAGCTTAATGATAAACTTCTCTGAAAGATTTAACTGAACTCTAACTAATAAACACTGTATTTGTCTCGAAACACCTAATTGCTAGCATTGCTTGTTCAAACAGTGGAATTTACACTTCCTTGGTTGTAAGATACAAGATTATTATCAGGTTACTGCAGAAGGTACAAACAATTGGCAGGTTATTACTGAACCACTCAGGAACTATTGAAAAGTCCGTGTCTAGGGTCTTCGAAAGCCTAGTAGACCACAGTCTCCTCTACCGTCTGCTTCAGAAATGCCAGGCAGAATTGTACTCTAATTTCTTGAAAGGCCTATGAATTCTATCAAAAATTTGCTGCGCACTTTGGAAAGATTTTATGGTGTATACATGACCACACGATAGGTTTCTTATATCCACAGCAACTTTTAAAGTCTAAGATGCAAAATAAAGGCTACTGCCTTAATAATACCAAAGGGCCAGATCCACACAGGCGAGACTGTGTGCCAGGTTCACAGTTTAACTACCATAAAATGTAGCTGCCGCTTTCATTTGAGAAATGTGGCAGATAAAAGCAGTTTCAATATTGCACCACTGCATTAATGTAGATGTAGCGCAGATATATTAAATTTTTTTCCTCTCAACACCATGCTCTAAGAAAGTAGTAAAAGTATTATGTTTGCATGATACTGATTTTACATGTAGTCTGAGAAATATATGAAATGTATTTTTAAAGGACTTGGCTTATGAAAAGTCATATTTGAGGGAGTGTGGAATCAATTCACAGGGATGGTTTATGGTCCAGAAACTCCTACAAGGTAATGGGAGAAACTGGTATATCTGTAGTAAAAAAATCTGACAGAAGAAAAATCATGAACTTCATCAAGGAAAAATTAAAATCATACAATATCTAAGTTGATATGTGCAAAGTATCAATAGTATTCAGTTAGTCTGGAAACTATGCTTATCATCAATTTGCCTTTTGTATCTTCTGACTGCTTCCAATTCAGCTACAAATACAAATATCAATCATGTTCACATAAGCAAAGTATATAAAAGATAACATTTAAGTATAAAAAGATCCCAGAAATAAGCTTTTTATGTTGTGCTGATAAAAATGTGTGTGTGTACATGTGTATATATACAACATATATATATATATATATCCTTTTTTTAATGTAATCACCTATATATCCTAGAAAAATATCCAGAATAACTGATTTGAAAAATGTTTGCTGATTCTTTTCTAGCAAAATCTGACTATATTATGGGCGTTAGAATCCTAGTTGTCTCCTAAAAGGAAAAACTCATAGCAAAATAGTCCAGATAAAAAGAAGACATGGATAGGGAGAGAACAGATAAATACAATCATGCTGTAGAGAGACCATTGACAGTGTATCAAAGAGAAAGAAAAATTCCTAGAACATCATATCGGGGCACAAATGCTATCATGTCACTGCAAGACAGCGACAAAGAACACTGTGCTCATAGGGGCAAGTTCTTTTTATTAGAACTGTAAGAAATCCTTGCTTACATGAATTCAGAAATCTCAGACATCCTAACAGGTCTGGTATCTCTCCAACATATCTTCTATATTAATATAAAAAAAAAGTTTCAAGTATTTTCTACTTGCCTGCTGTCATCTAGCAAGGTGAATTAACACTATAAATCAAATCAGTTTTCTCTGAACTTATTTGTAGGATGAAAGCATGTTGAGCTTTTCATTTGTGAAAATTTCAGAGACTTTTTGGCAGCCCGATACCACTGCTCTTCAGGCTCCACCTCTAGCTTTTACATCAGGTAAAATATAAGAGACTCAAAGTGATGCTCGGCCTTCTTTTTGAGATTTAGAAGTCTGGACCATCAAGATTCTCAAAAGGAAAATTCCAGTTTGTGAAATGTTTTTTTAATCAATCTAGAAATGATCATTTAAATCACTTAACATTATTTTGTACAAGTCGCCTGTATGTACAAAAATTTTAAAGAATAAATTGAAATCTGAAATTAGATTAACCCATAATTTGTATCAACAATAACAGTACTTAAGAAATGTAGCACTAATACATATTTTTTAAACTACAGCAACAGCCCTGAACATGTCTATATCATCCGTATCTCTCTTCTCTTTGCATTCTAACTGTGGACATTTTTCTTCTGACTTTCCTTTTATATTCAAGCTCCATTTTCATTCATCATTCTTCACTGCCTCCTCCAAATTGCCTGTTTATAAATATCTTAAGTCCATCATCCTCTTACCCCTGTGCTTCTCTTCAATGTCTCATTCTCTCTCGATTCTCAGCACCAGTTAAGTTCGGCACACATTTTTAAGCGGCCACTTTCTACTATGTACTGGGAAGACAAGCTAAATCAGAGTTGGCTCCTGCATTTCTGGAGCACACAGTAGACTGAGGGAAATAAAGACGTGAACATATTATGAAAATGCATTGTGAGAAGATTTAGAGAAATGTGAAAATTGTATGGGACTGCAGAAGACTGAAGCTTGGGAGGAATGAAAATTAGGATGGAAATATCGTTTGAGCCAGTTCTTGAAAGATGATCTTACATTTCCCAGGCAGACAAGGAGAGGAGGGAAGACAGTTCAAACAGAAGGAACAGCATCTACAGATAATTGAAGTTGCAAAGAACATGCATGTTCTAAGATAAGAGAATGTTCAACATGGATAAAAAACAACTTTGTTGGAAGGACAGGGTGGAAGATGAGACTGAGAATGTAAGCTATGGCTAAACTGTTTTTTTATGCCATGCTAAGTGATTCAGATCTTATTCTATTTGTTATAATTTAAAGAAGGAAAAGGAAAAGACAGTTTCAGATTTGTGTCTTAGAGAGGTCATTTAGGCAAACAGATGAGAAGAAACTGGAATGATGCAGAGAGAAGGGATAACACGAGATCAGAGATGCTGGTCTGTTGTTATAGAGAGGTTGATGGTTCAATACTTAAGGCTTCCAGGTCTATGGCAGAGGGGCTAAAGGATGGGAGGGGTGAGACATTCAGGAGCTAACCTGATGATTGAATATATGGGATTTAGTAACAGGATGAGAACGAGGCAGAGGAAAGAGTCAAGGATGACACCGAAGGTTTTATTTTAACCACCTTATGATCATGTCACAAACCAATATAAAGAAAGATTGACGAATGCAATGTGCTAAGAATGAGGGCCCCCAATACATGGAATATCCAGGCAGCCTGATACATGGAATGGGAACTCAAAAAAGAAGTCAGTACAAGAAAAGTAAATTTAAGAGTTATTTTATTTGGATAGGGTTGCTCTGAAAGCTGAGTCTGAAGCAAGAACCTGTATTTAGTTTATTTGGGAGGTGATCCAGAGAGCAGGATTGAGGGATCAGGGAGAGAGACAGGCGAAGAGGAAAAACCAATTTAAAGGTGTTACTGAGGTTGTCACTGTGGGCAGTGGGTCTCAATTCTGCCAGGACCAGCTGAGAACGACACAGAATGTTTCCCAGAAATGTGTATCTGAGGACAAGAGAGCAGGGCATTAATCTATAAAATCCTATTCCTTTGGCAGACATTCCTCAAGGGTATCAACACCCCATACTTCCAAGCTGTGCTTCCTCTGGCCCATCTAACTCTCACAGGTCTGAACTAGAAACCCTGGTGCAGAAAGCCAGTAAGGGGTGACTTGATGCCAGATTTGGTCAGCATGAAATAGATAGAAGCCCCATGGAACTATCGACCCCATTTATAGCTGAAAACAGAGGTGTCACTTAGCAAATGTGAATCAGGGCACCAGATATATTTACTATACCACAAATAAACACTAGTTGAAGCTACTCAACTTAATGAGATTATAAGAGTAAACACAGAGACCGGCACCCCTTGACCTGGTCAGATTTCACAGTAAACCAAAAAAAGTATGAAATATATTTGATTTATTTTTATATAGACTTTTCTGAGAAATAAGTCTAAAATTTCCATCAAATTCTCAAAGTGTTTCTTGATCCAGAAAAGTTTAAGAAACAAAAATTTGGAGCAAGAATGAAAGTACAAGAAATTATGGGAAAATAACATTTAAGGCTAAAAGAGGAGAACATGGGGAAAGACAAGTTAGTGTCAGACTTTTTGGAATCACAAAGGCTTGTGTTTAACCTAGGCTGTATTTGAACCTGAGCAGATGATTACATTCTTTGATTCGCATGAGCTCTTATGTAAAATAGAGGTAATAACACTTAGATCACAGGGGTATTATGAGTCTTATAAATAGGAAATGTGTGCAAAGTGCCTAGGATAAAGTAAATACTCATTAAATTATGACTTTTCAGAAAAGTAGAAAAATACCAGAAAGAAACTGTGTAACAGATTTAAGAAAGAGTTACAGAAAAAGAATCAAATGATATTGATAGTTTTCATTAGGGAAATGTATAAGAGGATTTTGAAAAGAGTTCATTGAATTTGATAATTTTTGTTGAGAACAATCAAAATACATTGGGTAGAGAAGGTCAGGAAAACAATGGGTTGAGGAGTAAAATACTGAATTATTAAAGGAGACACATACAAATCAGTATCTCACCCAGTATCAAGCTTTACAAATAATTTTAAGGATGCCCTAGATCATGTCCAGCTCTTTACAATCCCACGGACTGTAGCCTGCCAGGCTCCTTTGTCCATGGGATTGTCCAGGCAAGAATACTGGAGTGGTTTGCCCATTCCCTCCTCCAGGGGATCTTCCCAAGCCAGGAATCGAACCCATGTCTCCTGCATTGCGGGCAGATTCTTTACTTTCTGAACCACCAGGAAAGCCCCAGAAAAGAAGCACAGATGAAAAAGTTCTGGGAATTCCACACAGCTTTCCAAGTCATTCCTCCTATAATAGACATCTTATCTCTGGTCCCAAATAACATGAGGTCTCCAAAAAAGGTTTTACAGTATTACTTGACACAATCAGGAAAGTTTAAGTTATGAAACATGTCTATTTTACATGCAAGAGAATTCTATAATTTATGGGACATTCTCCAAGAGTTGTGCCTTATAAATCCAAACATAGGTCCTGTATATTTACTATAGTAATCCTTTAGTTAGGGACATCCTGCTGAGAGAATTCTGTGAATAAGGTCTCTTTCTTCTCGCAAATATTATTAGCCAGTTTACATGTAAGTCCAGTTGACAAGGAGTTTAGATGAATTCACTTTTCCTCATTTTCTTTTACCCAGGCACACTTCCTATAACCAACAAGACTGAACGGATTATAAGCCAACTATAATACTTGAAGTCTTCCCTCCATAGCACCCTATTCATTGCCCCACTTCTAACTCAAATGCTCAATCATACTCCTCTTTCAATTGTGTGTGTGTGTGCTCAGTTGCTCAGTCCTATCTGACTACTTGTGACTCCATGTCTGGTAGTCTGCCAGACTCTTCTGTCCATGGGATTTCCCAGGAAAGAATCCTGGAGTGGGTTGCCATTTCCTTCTCCTGAGGATCTTCACAATCTAGGAATCAAACCCACGTATTCTGCATTGCTGGCAGATTCTTTACCACTGAGCCACCTGGGGAGTTCTCTTCCAAATAGATGAGCAATTAAAAAAAAATTAGGTATATACTTCCAGAATTTTCTTTAAATATTTACATTGTATTTATGTTGAGCTCAAATATGGATTTATACTGGATGTGGTACATGTCTATCCATACGTATATTTTTGTCTTGTTTGTCCTTAACAGGATGTTCCAGAGATCTTCCCACATCATATTCTAGAGACTTAGTTCAACTTTTTAACGATGTCAGCAGCTGTGAAGGGTCTGAGACTTTAGTCTATTTGCAAGTTAAATCTAACCTGCCACAATTTTATGGATGCTGGTAGACAATAGGCATCTTTGTAAAAGACAAAGGACTTTTTTTTTTTCAACTAACAAGAACAACATCCAGAATATCAGCATTTATATGAATTTCCTGAACTCCAATTCCCACAGGGTAACACAAAGAACAGGCAATGCCCACAAATACAGAAGAGTGAGCGACCGAAGCTTAGAGAACCTAAATCTTTATTAATCAGCAGTAAGCAAACCAGCTATACTTTTGCCCTGGAGGAAGATATTACATTTATTATACTGAAATTTACTATACTTGCTTATAAACAAGCATGGCTTGTGCTCCGAACAGAGATAGTATCTCCATCTTGCAAGGCTATTCATTGCACGAACATTCTTGCAAGACTTGCAGAAGTGTGAGCCACGCCATGGAGGACTGCCTCCCAACAAGTTTAAAAAATTTCACAGTATGGGCATTATTGAAATATTTTCCTATAAATGGCCATTAACAGTAAAGGTAGGACAAGTTTTTATTTCTTGAATAATTATTTTCCCAGGGTAGTTTATTGAATGAACCAAACTTTTTAAGTTAATGTCAAGCTGTTCAATTATGTTTATTTGATGTGAATTCATTTTCTATATTTTTATTTTATTTGCTTTCTTAGTGGTAGTTTCTCATGTGTTTTGAAGGTTTATTCTGAATCTTCCTCTTCAATGCATTTTAATTTTTTCTCTCTCTCTCTCAATTCCAGATCCCCCTCTTTACTGTCTAAGAATTTTTGAGTCATTCCATCTGATCCCCTAGAACCATCTTGTCAGAATTAGGTCTTAAGTTAATGACTAGAAGGAAATGGCAACCCACTCCAGTGTTCTTGCCTGGAGAATCCCAGGGATGGGGTAGCCTGGTGGGCTGCCGTCTGGTGGTCGCACAGGGTCGGACACGACTGAAGCGACTTAGCAGCAGCAGCAGCAGCAGCTTCTGACTAGGGATATTTCAAATTGATTAATTGAGCCAATATTTGGTTTGGGTTCAGCATTGGCTTCAAAATGAGTTCCCTCCCTCTTGTCTTTCAAAGTATGTGTCATTTTTTAAACTACAATCTATTTGATTCAACGCAGCTATTTTCATTGTTCTTCTCAAAGCACAGAGGGAGTAAAGGGCAGGGATAGGAAACAATATCCCAAACCTTTGCTTTAAGAAATGAAACTGATGTAATACTCATTGTATTATGAGTAATACTCATTGTCAATGAGCTTCCTGCTGTTTTGTTCTGATCTAGGTGTGCAGCTCAGGAAGACTACAGTATCAGCTCTACTTACACTTTGCATACCTGTTGCTGCTGCTGCTGCCAAGTCGCTTCAGTCGTGTCCGACTCTGTGCGACCCCATAGACTGCAGCCTACCAGGATTCTCTGTCCATGGGATTCTCCAGGCAAGAACACTGGAGTGGGTTGCCATTTCCTTCTCCAATGCATGAAAGTGGAAAGTGAAAGTGAAGTCACTCAGTCGTGTCTGACTCTTAGCAACCCCATGGACCGCAGCCCACCAGGCTCCTCCATCCATGGGATTTTCCAGGCAACAGTACTGGAGTGGGGTGCCATTGCCTTCTCCCTGCATACCTGTTACAGTAGTCTATTCCGCAGAGCCATTCAGCTTGTCATGAGCTCAGATACACAAAGGAACCTATACATGCATCTGCATAAATGTGTGTGTGTATACGTACATACAGTTTCTTCTAAAAATTGCATTCTGTTTTCAACATTGCTGTGTATCTTGAGCATAGGAGGACTTCAAAGGATGCACTTAAAATGCAACCTGGACCACTTGCCTGGAAGCAAATATAATAGAACTAATTTATACAACTGAATAGTAAAAACCCCAACCAAACAAAGAAAAAAACCTCAAAAATAAAACAAACAACAGCAATGAAAGGAATTTGATTCAACAATGGGCAGAGAGGATCTGAATAAACATTTTACTGAAGTCATGTAGACAGCGCACACGTACATGAAGATGCTCAGTATCACTGATAACCTCAAAAACATATCACCTCACACCTGGTCAGTTCAGTTCAGTTCAATTGCTCAGTCGTGTCCAACCCTTTGCGACCCCATGGACTGCAGCACACCAGGCCTGCCTGTCGATCACCAACTCCTGGAGTTTACCCAAACTCATCTCCATTGAGTTGGTGATGCCATCCAACCATCTCATCCTCTGTCATCCCTGTCTCCTCCTCCCTTCAATCTTTCCCAGCATCAGGGTCTTTTAAAATGATTCAGCTCTTTGCATCAAGTGGCCAAAGTATTGGAGTTTCAGCTTCAACATCAGTCCTTCCAATGAACATTCAGGACTGATTTCCTTTAGGATGGACTGGTTGGATCTCCCTGAAGTCCAAGAGACTCTCAAGAGTCTTCTCCAACACCACAGTTCAATAGCCATCAATTCTTCAGTGCTCAGCTTTCTTTATAGTCCAACTCTCACATCCATACATGACTAATGGAAAAACTATAGCCTTGACTAGATGGACCTTTGTTGGCAAAGTAATACCTCTGCTTTTTAATATGCTGTCTATGTTGGTCATAACTTTTCTTTCAAGGAGTAAGAGTCTTTTATTTCATGGCTGCAGTCACCATCTGCAGTGATTACACCTGATAGAATGTCTATAATCAAGATCACTGGGAAAAATATCAACAACCTCAGTTATGCAGATGACACAACTGTTATAGCAGAAAGCAAAGAGCCTCTTGATGAGGGTGAAAAAGGAAAGTGAAAAAGCTGGCTTAAAACTCAGCATTCAAAAAACTAATATTGCATCCAGGCCTATCATCTCATGGCAAATAGATAGGGGAAAAATGGAAACTGTGACAGATTTTATTTCATTGGGCTCCAAAATCACTGCAGACATTGACTGCAGCCATAAAATTAAAAGATGCTTGCTCTTTGGAAAAAAAGCTGTTATAAACCTAGACAGTGTACTAAAAAGCAGAGACATCACTTTACTGATGTTTCTGCATTTCAGATTCATATAGTCTGTATAGTCAAAGTAATGGTTTTTTCCAGTAGTCATGTAAGGATGTGACAGTTGGACCATAAAGAAGGCTGAGCACCAAAGAATTGATGCTTTCAAATTGCAGTGCTAGAGAAGACTCTTGAGTGTTTCTTAGATGGCAAGATCACACCAGTGAATCCTAAAGAAAATCAATCCTGAATGTTCATTGGAAGGACTGATGCTGAAGCTGAAGCTCCAATACTCTGACCACCTGATGTGAAAAGTCAACTCACTGGAAGAGACTTGGATGCTGGCAAAGATTAAGGGCAAGAGGAGAAGAGGGTGATAGAGGATGAGATGATTGGATGGCATTACCAGCTCAACAGACATGAGTTTGAGCAAGTTCCAGGTAATACTGAAGGACAGGGATGCTTGATGTGCTGCAGTCCATGGAGTCTCAAAGAGTCAGACATGACTTATTGACTTGATAACAACAAATAATCAAATGATAAATAACAAGTTTTGGAGAAGATGTGGAGAAAAAGCAACCCTTGTGCACTGTTGGTGTGAATGTAAATTGGTTCAGTCACTATGGAAAACAGTATGAAGCTTCCCTCAAAATCAGTAATAGAATTAACATATGATCCAGCAAATCCAATTCTGAGTATTTATCTGAAGGAAATAAAAATACTAAATTGCAAAGATATTTGCACCTGTATGCTCATTGCCACATTGTTTATGATAGGTAAGACATGGGGAAAAAAAAAATCTGTGTTCATCAATGAGAAAAAAATGGGTGAAAAAAACGTGCTAAATACATATTACATTTATATATATTTGTCAAATACGTTTCACACAAACACACACACAAGTATCATTTAGACATAAAAAAGGAGGAAATTCTGCCATTTATAACAACATGAGTAGAATTTGAGAGCATTACGCCAAGTGAAATAAGTCAGAAAGAGAAAGACAGGAACTGTATGATCTCACTTATATGTGGAATCTGACAAAACAAAATCAGACACAAAAAAAAGGAATTCAAACTCAGATAAGAGAACAAACTGGGTGGAGAGTAGGCAAAATGAGCAAAGGTAGTCAAAAGTTACAAACTTCCAACTTAAAAAAAAGGTACTTTTTACAGAATTGTGGAAATGTTTATGATGTAAGCCTTTACAAGCTTATAAATTGACACCTATAGTTTATGATTATTTTTCACATGAATTTAAATCAAACAGAATTCTTTTACTAGAAGAGCAACTATTAATTGTTTTTCCAACTTCAGAATTTTCTTCCAGGTCCTAATAACTTGATGACCTTAAATCACTTACATACTTGCGTATATAAAATATTACTCTCCACCCAGTCATAATTATCCAGAATCCAAATCCAATTTTTTGGGAGGTGGGGACCATGGAGGCAGAAGAGTTGGGGAATCAAAATGCTTCATTTTTAAATATATCAGTTCAATAAAAATTTTAAAAGAAGGAAAATATTTTTTCAGGCCAATCATAACCATATGTGGATCCTAAATAAAAACAATTAAAAATAGAGAGTAACATTTGAATAAGCTCCAAATTCAGTGAAAGCTTTTATCATTTAGAAATCTGAAAAAATATAAAAAATTATTTCTTTTAAGAAATATGGTAACTCAAAATACAATAACCGCTTTTAATTTCCTACGGTTATTTATAAATGGCATAAAGCATAATTATTAAAAAAACTTTCAAAGTTTCAATAAATTGTTAGGTACAATTAGTGAAGGACAATGCAATCAGATTTTGAAGGACTTTTCTCCCTAATATTGTATATTTTTTAACTTAGATTGTCCCTTTACCTAGTGACAATGTGAATTAAAATAAGTTATATATATATATACACACACACACTTATATATATATATTAACAGCAGACCTATATATTCATATAGGAAATAATTAGATAAACATATAAAATACATCCCTTAACTAAATCTTTACCTTAGAATAAAACCTGGAATCTAGCCCCAGCCAATTTTCCTATTCTACAAATCCCTTTGAAAAGATAAGATTTATTGAGAGATGTTTTTACCTAATTCTTGAGAGAAGCTACCAGAACTGTAAGACATAAAACTTGTGTTGCTTATTTTACAATAATTGCTATTTTACAATAGAGCAATGACGGTACTCATTGAAATGCAGTTCCATTGTGTTACCAAATCTGGTACATTTTTTTAAATCTCTTTAGGACCTAGTAGTATATAGACATTTAAAATCAAACTTTTGAATTTCTGAGATCAGTAAAATTTCCAGAAACAGTTGTGAGAACAAGCATAAGATTTTCAACAATTTTTTTTTCTAAGAAAAAATAAAAAACCCTCCTATTTAATATCAAAAGATTTCAACAAAAAAATGAATCAAAGACATAATGTCAAAATAAGTTACAAGTTTTCTTAAGAAGAAGTGGTTTGGAAGCTTTATGACAAAACAAATACATACTACTTGCATTTCCTGTTTTGAAGTGAATCCATGAACATTTCATTGTGGACTTATTATTCAAAAAATATTTACTGAGAGCTGTTGTCCTAGGTTTTGCTCTAAATTCTAAGAGATAGAAGTGAACAAAACAAAATCCCTACTTTTGTAAGATTAAATTTCAGGGAGAAGAATAAACAAAGGTACAAGTATAAATATCAGCTGGTGGACCTCTCTGGTGGCTCAGTGAAGAATCGGCCTTCCAGTGCAGGACACATGGGTTCGAAACCTGATCCGGGAAGATGCCACATGCCACGGAGCAACTAAGGCCATGCAGCACAACTGTCAAGACTTGATCTAGAGCCCAGGATCCACAACTCCTGAGGCCTGCCCCATAGAACCCATGCTCCACAACAAGAGAAGCCGTGGCAATGAGAAGCCTGTGCACCGCAAGTAGAGAGTGGCCCCCACTCGCTGCAACTAGAGAAAAGCCTGCAGAGCAAAGAAGACCAGCCACAACCAATAAATAAATAAAATGATCTTTTCAAAATCTCTAAAAAAGTAATATCAGCTGGTAAAGTTCAGTTCAGTTCAATTGCTCAGTCATGTCCAACTCTTTGCAACCCCATGGACTGCAGCATGCCAGGCCTCCCTGTCCAACACCAACTCCCAGAATTGACTCAAACTCATGTCCATTGAGTCCATGAGGCCATCCAACCATCTCATCCTCTGTCATCCCCTTCTCCTCCCACTTTCAGTCTTTCCTAGTATCAGGGTCTTTTAAAATGAGTCAGTTCTTCACATCAGGTGGCCAAAGTATTGGCGTTTCAGCTTCAGCATTAGTCCTTCCAAGGAATATTTAGGATTGGTTTCCTTTAGGATGAACTTGTTGGATCTCCTTGCAGTCCAAGGGACTCTCAAGAGTCTTCTCAAATACCACAGTTCAAAGGCATCAGTCGGTGCTCAGCTTTCTTTATAGTCTTACTCTCACATCCATACAAGATACTGGAAAAACCACAGCTTTGACCAGATGGACCTTTGTTGGCAAAGTAATGTTTCTGCTTTTTAATATGCTGTCTAGGTTGGGCATAACTTTTTTCCCAAGGAGTAAGCATCTTTTAATTTCATGGCTGTGGTTATCATCTGCAGTGATTTTGGAGCCCCCCCAAAATAAAATCTGTCACTGTTTCCACTGCTTCCCCATCTATTTGCCATGAAGTGATGGGACCGGATCCCATGATCTTAGTTTTCTGAATGTTGAGCTTTAAGCCAATATTTTCACTCTCCTCTTTCACTTTCATCAAGAGGCTCTTTAGTTCTTCTTCACTTTCTACCATATGGGTGATGTCATCTGCATATCTGAGGTGATTGATATTTCTCCTGGAATCTTGATTCCAGCTTGTGCTTCCTCCAGCCCAGCATTTCTCATGATGTACTCTGCATATAAGTTAAATAAGCAGGGTGACGATATACAGCCTTGACGTACTCCTTTCCCTATTTGGAACCAGTGTGTTTTCCCATGTCCAGTTCTAACTGTTGTTTCCTGACCTGCATATAGATTTCTCAAGAGGCAGGTCAGGTGGTCCAGTATTCCCATCTCTTTAAGAATGGTGAAATATCGGATGGAAAAAAAATATAAAGCAGAATAAATGGAATAAGGTTTGCCAAATTAGAAAAGCTGTTTATTATTTAATATGAAACAGTCAAAGGCCTTTTTAATAGGGCAAAATTTGTGCAGAGGCCTGAAGAAGTCAGAGAATAAAGCATGTTCTTGGCAGAGAAGAAAGCCAGTGCAAAGGCCCTGAGGCAAACACAGACTTACTGTGTTAGAACCAATAGCAGAGAGCTTATGTGGCTGAAACAAAGTGAGGTAGGGAAAGACTACTTAGGAAAAGATATTAGTAGGTTCATGGGTGGTCAGATTTTCTAGGGATTGTGAACACTTCAGTTTTGAGTGAAATAAGTAGTACTTGGAGAATCTTGAGCAGAGGAGTGAAATGATCTGCCTTAAGATTTTTCTCTCCCAATAAAGCTTTCATTTTGAAATATTTTTAGGTTTACTGAAGACTTTCAGAGATAGCAGTGAGAGTTCCCATCCATGTACATCTCACGAGTTTGTCTCATTGTTTACATCTTACATGGCTTCTTTGTCAGGGTAAATAATCAACACTGGTGTATTACTATTATTTACCTTCCTTCCAGACGTATTTGGATTTCATCAGTTCCTCCATTAATGCCCTTTGTCTGTTTCATGATCCAGGCAACGCTTTGAGTGGCTGTTTTTTTGACAGGTCCCCAGTCGCTTCTGATCCTTGGTAGTTTCTTCATCTTTATTTATTTTTCATGACCTTGACAGTCTTGAGTAGCGGCCAAATCATTCTCAATAGTATCTCCTATTCTGAATTTGTCTGATGTTTAGTTCATGATTAGATTGAAGTTAGAGATTTTTAGAAAGAATATTCAGAGGTGAAGTACCCATATATGTTGTGTCATATCAAACGGTTTATGATATCTACATGACATCACTGATGATCATGACCTTGATCACTTGGTTATGGTAGTATTTGCCACATTTCCCCACTTACAATTACTGTTTTTTTTCCCCCTTTCTTTATATTATCCTTTGGAAGCATGATTTATGTTTTAAAAGGATAATTTTGACTTATGTTTTAAAGGGATAATTTTTATTACTATTTTGAGAATAGAATGGATGTCAGGAGACAGTTGTGAGGCTGATGCTGTAAACAAGGAGAAACAGGGATGCTGCCTGCAGTGTGCTAATCTGGAATGAACCTCCACGTAAATTAAAAGAAGGTGACTTTTCACTTGAGAATATCTTTGAAGAAGCCGTAATAATTATTAACAATATTAAATCTCAACCCTTAGGCACAAGACTTTTAAAATATACTGTTTGACAAAATTAGAAGAACACTTCTGCCTGCTGCAATGAAGTGACTGTCTTGAGGAAAAAAGAAAAAACATTTATATGATTGAGTTGTGAGCTCAACAGGCCACTTTTTTTCATGGTACACCATTTTTTACATAAAAGAATTATTAATAGACAAAGTACAGTGATCCAGACTTGGGTATCTGGCAGACATTGTCTTTTAAAAATGGATGAACTAAATTTGTCATGTCAAGGAACACAACTGGTGTTATTTGTTGCCAGTAATAACATTTGAGCTTTCAAGTGAAAATTAGAGCTTTGAACTTGTATCCAATATTCAAGATCTTCTTTTTTAAATTAAATCAGCCAACATAGCAATGAATGTGACTATTAAAATATTTTACAATGAAATGTGTCAACATTTGGAAGATATAAATTTGGGGAGCCAGGTTTTCTATAGACCAATGAATGATGTTTAAAAATCATGTATGGGTCAAAGATCTTTCAAAGTGTAAGATAGGTCAATGGATTTTATGCATATAAGTATAAAAAGTTTATTGATATTGCTTCAGATTTCTCATTGCAAATAATCTTTAAGTAATTACTACTATTTGCAGTTTTTTTGGTGAGACATAAAAAAGAATACCCATAACTATATGAAAAGGCTATTATAGTACTTTATCTATCGACATATTCATGTGAGGTAGGATTTTCTTTCTGTATTTCAACCAAGCACCATACTGCAACCAATTGAATACAAAAGCAGATATAAGACTTTTTCTTTCTTCTATTAACTCAGGCATGAAAGACATTTGCAAAAGTGTAAATCAATGAAAGTTTTCTTCCTGAGTAATTTTCTCTTGGAAAATACTGTTGTTTTTCACACACAAAAAAATGCTATATGTGTTACTATATGGAGGGCTTTCTATGACTGTTTTTGGATGAATTAATAAGTTCAGATTTTTAAAATTTCTTGATTTTAATTTCTAACATAGAAACTGTTGACAGGTATAAGCGACATAAAGACACATTCTTTGGAGTTTCCAATAATTTTTAAGGGAGTAAAGAGATCCTGAAAGTAAATGTTAGAAAATTGTTGCTCCAAAAGATAGTTCTGAACAGGTCACACCTTTTATATAAATCTTTAGTGACTTAGGCTTAAAAGCAATGGAGAGATCACATTAACAAAAACAGCAACTGATGTGAATGCATAAAAAAATGACTACTACTCAAAAATACAAAAACAGTTATTAGGCAAAATGTCTGAGTGGGAAAACTATTACCAAAAATATTTACAGGCAAAGTATCATTATATTTTATGTAGAAATATGTTGCTTTTTTTGGTTTTACTAGTCAGTCCCCAATTTCATAAAATATTCTCTCTCTTTCTCCCCCACCCTCATTTTGCTCAGACTTTTCCTTTGTCAGGAAAATATACTAATACTAAAGAGTGGTCATCTCTAATTGGTGACATTATGTGTGTGTGTGTGTGTGTGTGTGTATTCAGTCACTTACGTGTATCCAACTCTGTGAGACCCCATGGACTTTAGCCCACAGGCTCCAGTCCATGGGATTTCCCAGGTAAGAATACTGGATGGGGTTATCATTTCTTCCTCCAGGGGATCTTCTCAACCCAGGAACTGATCCTGCATCTCCTGTGTCTTGTACATTGTCAGGCAGATTCTTTTCCACTGAGCCACCTGGGAAGTCCAATTGGTGAGATTAGGATACTTTAAAGAGAAGACAATGGCAACCCACTCCAGTACTCTTGCCTGGAGAATCCCATGGACAGAAGAGCATGGTAGGCTACAGTCCATGGGGTCTGTACGCTTCCTTCAAGCACTTAGCAGTTCATCAACAGTAAAATACAAAGAACTTTCAAAAACAGAGTCCTAGTTGTTAGTAAATTTATATGTGTCTTTGATTATTAGCAATTCTGATATAAAAAATAAATATACTTGATAAAAGACACATGAAAAACATTGGTCTAAATAGGTTTGGGTAATGGATATTGATTTTAATTATTTTTGTCTTATCAGACAAGTCAAGAATTGTTACCATCTGGTTGCATATGAAAGATTGGCCCAATATTCTGAATTGTAGAAGAATTTGAGTAGTTTGCTGTGTTCGTTATACTTATTTCAGTACAAGAGGATACATAATAAATAATATTTTGAATTCTTAAAATTTTATCTTCATGTTTACTTACATGTTGACATTTTAATAGCTCCATAATTTTTAACAATTAAAATTTTTAAAGATGGTTTAAAATGAAAAACTAAAACATTCTATTTTATGTCTTCTCTGCAGTGAAGTGAAATTGTAACATTTCTGTCCCACAAACCATAAAATTCATCAGCAGAACTTCTGTGTAGTAACTTAAAAATGTTGGTTAATGTACAGTTCGAATTTTTTATTTCTCCTTGAAAACTAGCCAAATTCAACCTCTTTTTCCCAAATAGTTCATATTTTTAAAAAATGTGCTTTCAGAGGACTTGAAATGAATGGCTTGGCACTGTTCTCTGTTAAATACTCTAGTACTCTGAGAAATTAAACGGTGATTTTACTACTAGTATCCTCAATTTTTAATTTCTTTAATCTGCTTCAGTGTCTGAAAAATAGTTGAGCTTCTAGTGACCATTGACATGCAATTGCCTTGTGAGTGTTGTCTTTAGAAATTCTTGTTACACTCAACACCCAATAGAATACTCTCTTAGGTGATTGAATTTGTAATAATTATACTTGTTTCTTATTGTGTTATCCAATAACTAATGCCTCCGTATTTCCATTTTTATGAGGCAGTGAGGTATCCTTTTCTATTGTAGTTTCCTATAGCTATGAGTCAGAAGAAATATCTACCATTTGAATTTCCTCTCTTAATGCTGAAACACAGCCTCAGTTTCCTCCCTTTGTTTCCCACTGTTCTTCCACTTCTCACTTGCTTTTGGTTTCTTTTATTTGTTTGCATCATTTTTTTTTTTTTTGAGAAGCCTGCCTCAAAATATATTGGCAAGATAGATTGTCGTCAGCTCAAAAGTGACAGTTTCCTTTAACTTGAGTGTGCTTTTCAGCTTCCTTAACCAAGCCCATGAGTAAATGGTCACATCTGTTGTTGAACAAGTTAGACAACAGTACAGAAAAGAATTACTTAGGGGTAGTTCGACGCTTGACGATAATTCTCCTAAAAGCAAAAATCTAAGGCAGTTGAAGGGAAGTTGGTATTTCCCCTTTCATCTTACCATTTGGTTTGATCAATTTGTCTTCTTTTGTAGAGGTACTGAAGAAGTCTCATTTTCATGTTTATTTCTCCCAAATGGAACACAACTTTTGATATGCCTTTATTCAACTTTGTTCCTACATACATTTTTATTTTAATCAAAAGCTTTCTTGGAGTGAGTGAAGGCCACCTACAGAGCTAGTTTATGTCTTTAAAAAGCTTTGTTTATCACCGAGCGTGGTAGTCTATCGTAGAGAATTCATTTCGGTTCAAGGACATAGTATTGTCTTGATTGGACTTACGCATCAAAGGGAAGAATTAAAGGGCTCTGATGAAAACTTTGCACCTGGCACACAGGTGGCTGAAAGTATGTGCCATCCTTTCTTGGGTCCTTTTGTCACCTTTCTTAGCTTTCTTGTTTTGAAACATGATAATAGTAGTATTTGAGTTTTCTGGGATTTTTGTTCTATATTGCATGCTGTGAAAGGATTTTTCTAGGTTCTGCTTCTGGGCTCCCTCTGATCTTGTGATGTTAAACACACTGCTGTCTTCCCTCGGCATTACTCTCATCATTTTCTTCTCCACTTGCTCCACTTCTATCCTGTGTATGTGGGAGGGGGCTGTATAGAAGATGTGAGAGGAAATTTAGTAGAATGGCAGAGTAGGGGGATGTCAGGGAATCACACTGCTGAAAAAAAGGCCTCCACAACTTCTAAAAGAAAAAAGGATAGGCTGTGCTGGTCTTTGCATTTTTTTTTTCCAACATAACCACAAAAGTTAAACTTTTTCCAATGAAGCCTTTAGAAAAGAAATACTGTCACTTATCTTTGAATTTTGCTATCATCTTGTTTCTAGAGTTGTGTCTCAAATTCATGAAAATTCATGGCTTGTTTTCTAAACAGTAGAGAATGATTTATGCAACACAAATCCCATATTTTCTGGTAAGACTAGTGTCATTTTGACCTTGAAGAACTGTGCAAATTGTTATGAAAATAAATATTTCAATAAAGCATGACATCATATCTTGATTCATTTTACACTGTGTGTGTTTAAGGAAATATTAGAACTTCCTTCTGATAGTTTTAATACCTTGGGAAATATGTTGACTTTTGCTTTCTGTCTTGACCCAGGTCATGTTTAGAAATTCCATTTTGTATTAGAACCAGATTTAGTCAGTCAACAACAACAAAGGAAAGGAATGTTGAATGTCTTGGACTATATATCACTTAAAATTTTTTTTTCCTTTGCCAGTCATTTTGGTGAGAAATATATACACAGATGGAACACAAAGGCATTTAAAATGTTGACAAACATCCTGAAGAATAATTTAATAAAGATCAAATGTCTTGCACATAGGATCTTTCTGGTATCACTTTCTGCTATTTGGGGCTTCAGTTTAATCTTTCTTTGATATTATTTTCTGGAATGATTGGCTGGAATTATATAATTAAAACAATCTGCACGTGCTAGCATAAATTTGATTGTTCTAGACATTAGGACTAAAGCACTAAATTTAATACGAATCATGATAAGCTTTGATGGTTAAAGAAAAAATAAAGTCAGTTCTGGGGAGTATTTCATATTTCATCATCATCAGAAGTTTCTTATCTTCATTAAAGAACTTAGCACAGTTTCAGGCACATAGTAGGAGACAGAAATATAGACATAGTTTTGTTGAATCAATACATGAAGATATACATCAAGTGAATTAAGTAGCTAAAAATTTTCAGAAATTTTCATTTTAAGAGAATCAACGCTTGAAAATAAACATGTGGTGGGCAACTAAGAAAACTGGAAAATAAAAGTGAGCAAATCATAAGCTGACAAAATTAACTTTTTTCAATTTCCTAGCAAAATATTAGTGTTTGTGAGTAATAACAAGAATGTTGCTAAAATCTCAACTTTGGCTCCTAGCTGCTTCATTCAGTAATGAACACAGTGTGATGGATTTATATTTTAAAACATCTGAGATAAATTATAATTGCTTTTATTAACATATTCCAATATAAAGAAAACCATTTGCTATAATTAACATGTTGGTTTATTTTCTCAGTCAATCTCTCTTCTCTCTCTGTCTGGAAGTCCAGGCATATTATAATTGGCTCAAAGAAGAGCTTTCTTTAGATTCATTTATTTATTCATTCATTGTTTCTTTTACCCACACCGCCACTTTCTGCCTCAATGTTCTTAATATAAATTAATAAATATAAATATGTGCATATACATCATATTTCTGCTTTATTGACTATGCCAAAGCCTTTAACTGTGAGGATCACAATAAACTGTGGAAAATTCTGAAAGAGATGGGAATACCAGAGCACCTGACCGGCCTCCTGAGAAATCTGCATGCAGGTCAGGAAACAACAGTTAGAACAGGACATGGAAAAACACACTGGTTCCAAATAGGGAAAGGAGTACATCAAGGCTGTATATTGTCACCCTGCTTATTTAACTTATATGCAGAGTACATCATGAGAAACGCTGGGCAGGAGGAAGCACAAGCTGGAATCAAGATTGCCGGGAGAAATATCAATAACCTCAGATATGTAGATGACATCACCCTTATGGCAGAAAGTGAAGAACTAAAGAGCCTCTTGATGATAGTGAAAGAGGAGAGTGAAAATGTTGGCTTAAAGCTCAACATTCAGAAAACTAAGATCATGGCATCTGGCCCCATCATTTCATGGCAAATAGATGGGGAAACAGTGGAAACAGTGGCTGACTTTATTTTTCTGGACTCCAAAATCACTGCAGATGGTGATTGCAGCCATGAAATTAAAAGACGCTTACTACTTGGAAGGAAAGTTATGACCAACCTAGACAGTATATTAAAACCAGAAACATTACTTTGCCAACAAAGGTCCATCTAGTCAAGGCTATGGTTTTTCCAGTGGTCATGTATGCATGTGAGAGTTGGACTATAAAGAAAGCTGAGCACTGACAGACTGATGCCTTTGAACTGTGGTGTTGGAGAAGACTTTTGAGAGTCCCTTGGACTGCAAGGAGATCCAACCAGTCCATCCTAAAGGAGATCAGTCCTGGGTGTTCATTAGAAGGACTGATGCTGAAGCTGAAGCTCTAATATTTTAGCCACCTGATGCTGACTCTTTTGAAAAGACCCTGATTCTGGGAAAGATAGAGGACAGGAGGAGAAGGGGAAGACAGAGGATGAGAATGATTGGATGGCATCACTGACTCAATGGAGATGACTTTGGGTAAACTCCGGGAGTTGATGATGGACAGGGTGGCCTGGTATGCTTCAGTCCATGGGGTCGCAAAGAGTTGGACACGACTGAGCAACCAAACTGAACTGAACTGATACATCATATGTGTGCACATAATTTAAATGTGGCTTGAGTGTTCTTTCACATACAGCTTTTAATTATAATAGAGTACTTACTATCCAATTATTGCACATTGGATAAAATATTTGTATTTTCCACTCAGATCAAGTTTTTAGGATTCATCCATGCTGATTTATGCATGTCTCATCCATCGCTCCTGCCTATAGATCCTGCTCTCCTACTATCAGTTATATATGAATGGGTAAATTACTTAAACTAAACCTCAATTTCATCTATAAAATGGGAGATGATATATCTACCTCATGCTGCTGCTGCTGCTTCGATTCAGTCATTGTCCGACTCTGTGCAACCCCATAGACGGCAGCCCACCAGGCTCCACCGTCCCTGGGATTCTCCAGGCAAGAACACTGGAGTGGGTTGCCATTTCCTTCTCCAGTGCATGAAAGTGGAAAGTGAAAGTGAAGTCGCTCAGTCGTGTCCAACTCTTAGCGACCCCATGGACTGCAGCCTACCAGTCTCCTCCGTCCATGGGATTTTTCCAGACAACAGTACTGGAGTGGGGTGCCATTGCCTTCTCCATATCTACCTCATAACTTAAAACTAAATAAAAATCCATTTCCTCTGTTGCACTAGTCACATTTTACCTGATCATTTATGTGTGTCTAATTGCTACAATATTGGACAGTCCAGATACAGGACTTTCCCATTACTGCAAGTAATGCAAGAAAGTACTTTGACTGCAATGTTTTAGAAACTCATTCTAGTGGCAGGAATGCAGGATGCATTGGAAGGGAACAAAAGTCCAGAAGAACATCTTGGGAATCCAGCCAAAGGCCTCTATGAAACAGTAGTGGTAAAGATAGAGAAGATGGGATAGATACAAAAGACATTCTTTGTAACTACTTCTTTGAAAATGTATTTAGAAATGCATTTTTTCCTGAAATTCTCAAGAAAATTAATTAATAGAATTTCAATTATACTGCCAGTGGGACTTTAAAAAAAAGTTCTCAGTAGATATTTCAAGATTGCTTTAAAGGAAGCTTGTACATATTTGATCTCTTTCTTACCCCATCGACAATGAATGTCCTTACCAAAAACAACTTTTCTATCTTGATTATGGCAACATGAAATATCATTTTTAAAAATTTTACTTTTCCTGGTTTGTCTGTCTTTCAAAATATCTTTTTTATATACAATACTAATTTCCACATAATCAAAATTATTAACTTTTTATTTTGCTCTAATAATATTTGTATAAATAAGGACTTCTTTCAGTTCAGTTCAGTCGCTCAGTCATGTCCAACTCTTTGCAACCCCATGGACTGCAGCACGCCAGGCCTCCCTGTCCATCACCAACTACTGGAGTCCACCCAAACCCATGTCAGTGATACCATCCAACTATCTCATCCTCTGTCATCCCCTTCTCCTCCTGCCCCCAATCTCTCCCAGCATTAGGGTATTTTCAAATGAGTAAGCTCTTCGCATCAGGTGGCCAAAGTATTGGAGTTTCAGCTTCAGCATCAGTCCTTCCAAAGAAAATCCAGGACTGATTTCCTTTAGGATGGACTTGTTGGATCTCTTTGCAGTCCAAAGGACTCTCAAGAGTCTTCTCCAACACCACAGTTCAAAAGCATCAATTCTTTTGCACTCAGCTCTCTTTATGGTCCAACTCTCACATCCATACATGACCACTGGAAAAACCATAGCCTTGACTAGATGGACCTTTGTTGACAAAATAATGTCACTGCTTTTTAATATGCTATCTAGGTTGGTCATAACTTTCCTTCCAAGGAATAAGTGTCTTTTAATTTCATGGCTACATTCACCATCTGCAGTGATTTTGGAGCCCCCTAAAATAAGTCAGCCACTGTTTCTACTGTTTCCCCATCTATTTGCCATGAAATGATGGGACCAGATGCCATGATCTTCGTTTTCTGAATGTTGAGCTTTAAACCAACATTTTCACTCTCCTCTTTCACTTTCATCAAGAGGCTGTTTAGTTCTTCTTTACTTTCTGCCATAAGGTTGGTGTCATCTGTATATCTGAGGTTATTGATATTTCTCCCAGCAATCTTGATTCCAGCTTGTGCTTCCTCCAGCCCAGTGTTTCTCATGATGTACTCTGCATAGAAGTTAAATAAGCAGGGTGACAATATACAGCCTTGACGTACTCCTTTTCCTATTTGGAACCAGTCTGTTGTTCCATGTCCAGTTCTAACTGTTGCTTCCTGACCTGCATATATGTTTCTCAAGAGGCAGGTCAGGTGGTCTGGTATTCCCATCTCTTTCAGAATTTTCCACAGTTTATTGTGATCCACACAGTCCAAGGCTTTGGCATAGTCAAAAAGGCAAAAATAGATGTTTTCCTGGAACTCTCTTGCTTTTTCAATGTTCCAGCAGATGTTGGCAATTTGATCTCTGGTTCCTCTGCCTTTTCTAAAACCAGCTTGAACATCTGCAAGTTCATGGTTCACGTATTGTTGAAGCCTGGCTTGCAGAATTTTGAGCATTACTTTACAGCGTGTGAGCTGAGGACTTCTTTAGATGACAATAAATACATTGTGGATCTCTGAAGTATTCTGAATGTCAATGAAAATCATAATTATGAGAGCCTTTGGTAAGATCAAGGAGTATGGATGGGGTAACATTTGGGAAATTATTACAATAATAGAGGGATGAGATGTACTTTGTCTCAGGTGATGAGTGTAGAAAAGAGAAGTGAGGATTTTATATGAGAACTAAAGGAATCATTAACACATTTCAAAGACTGCCTCTCTCTCTCTCTCTCTCTCTCTCTCTCTCTCTCTCTATATATATATATATATATATATATATATATAAGTTCAGTTCAGTCGCTCAGTCGTGTCTGACTCTTTGCAACCACATGAATCGCAGCACTCCAGGCCTCAAAGGTCCATCTAGTCAAGGCTATGGTTTTTCCTGTGGTCATGTATGGATGTGAGAGTTGGACTGTGAAGAAAGCTGAGCGCCGAAGAATTGATGCTTTTGAACTGTGGTGTTGGAGAAGACTCTTGAGAGTCCCTTGGACTGCAAAGAGATCCAACCAGTCCATCCTAAAGGAGATCAGCCCTGGGATTTCTTTGGAAGGACTGATGCTGAAGCTGAAACTCCAGTACTTGGGCCACCTCATGCGAAGAGTTGACTCATTGGAAAAGACTCTGATGCTGGGAGGGATTGGGGGCAGGAGGAGAAGGGGACGACAGAGGATGAGATGGCTGGATGGCATCACTGACTCGATGGACGTGAGTCTGGGTGAACTCCGGGGGTTGGTGATGGACAGGGAGTATATGGATCAAAAGCTAGAAATCAGAGAGACTTCCTGTTTCAACCCAGGATAACTGACAGACTTGTGGATTCATGATTCAGACAATTAAATTGGGTGGTGACAAGATAAATTTAGAAACACTGATTTGGGGAAATAGACACATGACCAAGTGAAAACTAGCAGGGTTGGAGGCAAGAAATCACAGCCCAATAGAGGAAAGCAGCAACAAAATGACAGTAAATTTAGAGGAGGAAGAATGTGCCTGAATTAAGAAAATGAATGCGCTTTCTGAAGGAGGTGTTTAGAGACAGCAGTAAAATCTCCAGGACAGCACAATTTCCCTTCCCCCTCCAAAGTCCATATTGTTTTATACGCACATGGAAATGACTCCATGAGAGCACGCATACCACACAACTCTGACTTTCCAGGTGAGCAGCTCAGAGCGTGTCTTCATGAAAATGATGTTGCTGTTTTCTCTATACCACCAGAGCCACCAGCAAGTTACCTCGCCGCACTCCTCATCTATTGTCCACATGTGTGTCACTCAGTCCTGAGTGCTTAGTCACTCAGTCCTGTCCCACTGTTTGTGATCCCATGGACTGTAGTCCGTCAGACTCTTCTGTCCATGGGGATTCTCCAGGCAAGAATGCTGGAGTGGATTGCCATGCCCTTCTCCAGGGGATCTTCCCAATGCAGGGATCGAACCCAGGTGTTCCACATTGCAGGCGGATTCTTTATGATCCGAGCCACCAGGGAAGCTCATTGTCAACATGGAAGTTCTAAAGTCTCTGAGCCAATCACAGCACTTTTCTGTGAAACCCTGAAGTGAAACCCTGTACTCCAGGCTCAACTTGATTATGTGATTTACACACACTCATTTGCTTTTGCACCCATTGGTTCTCTACAATCCCCACTAGTTTTTGCTTTTCCAGCCTCTAGGCTTCTTCCTGCCCTACAACATGCTGTGCCCACTCACAACTCAGAACTCTGGTTCTAGCTGTTCCTTCTGCCTGGAACACGTCTACTCCTTATCACTTGGCTATTGCTCTCAGATTTTAAGTCTTTGCTTAAATTTCAATGAATCTTACCCTGACTATTCTGTCTGTATCCTCTCTGAGTAAAACAAATACTTCAGAACCATACTTTTATTATTATTATTGTATCCCCTTCTAACATAATTTACTATGCTTATTGTCTGTTTTTCTTTCTCTAGAATGTAACACCACATCCCTCCTCCTACCCATCTGAAGGGCCTGGCACACAGTAGAGATTCAGTAAATATTTCTTGAATTATTTCTTTCCTCTAAACTGAGTATCTTCTGTTAACTACTTTTTCTATTAAGTAACTTTGCCATATTTACCAGAACTCAGAACCATGTTCTGAAGAATTCTATTTTTAACCTTGTTTTTCTCAAAGTGAACTTACTGAGGCAGTAATCTCAATGCTGGATTTTAGTATTTGCATTTTATATAATCCTCTGGCCTGCTTGTCTAAATGACATGAGTCAGGAGAATGGTGCTTACCAGCCACTCACACCTGTCTTGTTAATGTTTGATGACTTGGCTTATTTTGTCTGGTTCACTTCACAATTTCTTGAGAAATTTGGCAGAGCCTTTCCCAATGGTGTGAAAGCATTTTCTATGGGTTTGCTGATGGTGTGACTATTTCCCTCTGGCATTGTAGCTTTTGAGTGGCTTAAAATAAAAGACCAAATTATCCCTCTACCTGGCAGTCTTTATTGCTGCACTTCATCAACTCAATCCTACTAAAATAATTAACTTGTTTTACTAATATGCTTACACAGGCATGGTGAAAAGGAATCTGCAAAAATGCCACAAAATAAAGTACCTTCTTTATTGCATCCTTGGCATTTGTATAGAGCAGAAGACTTCTCTTGCAAATTCTCAATTTTCCTATAAAATGAAAGCCTGTCTCTTGAAATTTGAAAATGGCAAAAAAAAAAAACCCACTTAAATCAAAGAAAAAACATTTTTAATATTTTAGAAAGGCCTTGAATTGGTATCACGTATTCAGGTTCTGAAATCACACCATCAGTGGATGAAGAAAGGCTCAAGAACAATTCAGGCTCATCTTTCCTTTTCAGATCCAGGCTATTGTCTCATCTTTCTAGAAATTTAGTATGCTTTTTTCATATTTGTCTAATTTATTTATATAATTCTTGAATTATTTGAAATAAAGAGACTGAGTTATAAAACACCGAATTCCTTGTCCAGTGTCTTTTCCATATTATTTCAATTTCCATTCATATATTCTTTTTTTTACCTTGAAGACCTACACCAATGGGGAAAGTCTAACTCAAACTGTTGCTATCAGGTAGAAAAATATTATTTTCTGCAGTTTACAGATCAGGCAACTAAAATCTAGAGACTTTATGAAACTCAATGTTACAGTTAAATTGTTCCTGGAATTCATGCTGCTCAATTCTTCAAGCCCTCCAATTTATAACGACATAAACAAAACTACTTAACATTAAGCATAATTGCAACTCATCTCAATTAATCTTCTACTCCAATGAACTGTTATTTTGTTTATAAATATTTACAGAATTTTTGGCACTGGTGATAGCCTGAGGTCTGTATTTCATATTTTGGAGGAACACCTCTTCTTCTAAGTATAGGCACTGTAATTTTTGGTTGCTCATGAAATATGTATTAATGCTAATGCCAATAAAAATAATGCCATGGTGATTATGCTCTTCAGTCATTAATGCCCTGAAAGAAGTAATTTGCAAATTGGTATACTGTCACTCAAAGTATTAATTTACCACATGTGGGTAACAAATTATTTCTGGAATCAGGCTAGGCACAATTGTCAAGGCTCTCTGAAATTTTTCTCCCCTGTAGCACTCACATTCAATCAGTTGCCAAATCGCATAGCTCTGTTTCAGCAATGTGTCTCACCTACATTTCCCATTTCCTCTTTTGTATTTAGACTGTTACCAGCTGAGTTCATGTGCCTCTTACTGCATTGGTAATAGGTTGCTTTGCTGTCATTTGACCACTACCCCAGACTATCCTATACAGCCGCATGAGGAGGCTTCTCAAAAGAGGTACACAGTAGTAGACATAAAATAAGCTACAAAGATATATTGTATAACACAGGGAATATAGCAAATGCTTTATAATAACTATGTATGTTTTATAATAATTATAAATGGAATATAACCTCTAACAGTTGTTACTCACTATATTGTATACCTGTAACTTATATAATAGAATACACAACTGCATTTCAATTAAAAAAAAAATAATCAAACATGGCTTTACTCCTTGATTGGTTCCTGAATGAAATTTAAACTCTGGGTCTGCCCTTTCACACCTGCTTGTGCACGCACACACAGAATGGTCATGAATACACACATGCATTTTCAATCTTCATGCCCTTTAGAATCTTTCAGAGAACTTCAAACTTACTAAGTTACTTACAAAGTTACTTCTAAGTAACTGAGGAGTGTGGTTCGAGTGCTAGGGCTTTATAAAGCTCTCCTAGTGATTCTATTATCTTCTGAGGGCTGAGAACCACATTAAAAACAACATATTAAGATAGATAACTTGCTGTAGAAGGAAAATGCTCCTGCTGCTGCTGCGTCACTTCAGTCGTGTCTGACTCTGTGTGACCCCATAGGTGGCAGCCCACCAGGCTCCTCCATCCATGGGATTTTCCAGGCAAGAGTACTGGAATGGGTTGCCATTTCCTTCTCCAATGCATGAAAAGTAAAAAGTGAAAGTAAAGTTGCTCAGTTGTGTCCGACTCCTAGCGACCCCATGGACTGCAGCCTACCAGGCTCCTCCGTTCATGGGATTTTCCAGGCAAGAGTACTGGAGTGGGTTGCCATTGCCTTCTCCAACGCATGCATGCATGCTAAGTTGCTTCAGTGGTGTGCGACTCTGTGCGACCCTATTGACAGCAGCCTACCAGGCTTCTCTGTCCACAGGATTCTCTAGGCAAGAATACTGGAGTGGGTTGCCATTTCCTTCTCCAAGAAGGAAAATAATACCTCCTAAGAGACAGGAGACTAGTGCTCAAAGTTCTGGATTTTGTCACTGAAAAAAGATACTAATATATCAAATAATTTCATAGAATCTCACTTCCTCCTCTGTAAATGCAACATGAAGGAATAAAATGGTTAGTTATTTGGTCATGTCTGACTCTGCGACCCCATGAACTGTAACTCACCAGGCTCCTCTATCCATGAAGTTATCAGGCAAGAATACTGGAGTGAGTAGCCATTTCCTCCCTATGAAGGAATTACACTAGATTAATTTAACATTGTTAACGTAGCACTTATTATGTACTCAGCTCTGTATTTTGAATCTGAAAATTTAGCACTGAGCAAGAAAAAGTCTCTGTTCTAATCACAATTACAAAGCATGAGATACAGTGAATCTGCTAAGAAATAAAAGCAATTAATGAGTTGCTATAAAACTATTAAGGAAATAATTTATGATATCATGAGAACTTAGGGTAGGGAAGCATTACTATAGTAAAATAGTCAGAAGTCATGATGTTCACTTTTTAGATGATCTTCATCTTGACTTTGTAAAAATCAACCAGGTAAACCACAGCAATAGAGGGAAACAATAGATTCATGAAGATCTTCATATATAATGCATAGTATCTCATAGACCGAAAATTCTTTTTTGGCAGCATTAAGTAAAATATTCTGTTTTGCTGTTTCCCCTACTTTACACTCCCACATTTTGATAGAATAAGTTACCCTTTTGAACACTTTAAAAAGCAGCAAAAGGATTGGATTAGGATGACTGAACTCAAAATAAACAAGTGTCCATACTGTACAATAAGACTCTAATACAAACACCGAACTCTATTGGAGATTGAAGATAAATGAGTTCCTTGTTCCTGAAGCATAGTCTCTGAGCAAAATATGGATTTGTCAACCTTATAAATTGTCCAGATACAGGTTATCCTTCGTTGGTTGTCCACACTGGCAGTGCTGAAAATCTACATTCTTTTCCTAGGGCCATCTTTGTTAGATCTCTTATGGTGGGAGTTCTAAGGTCCCATCTAGGGCCAAGAGAGGCAATACTGAGGACAATTTCCAGTGTTAGGATATCTTGTGCTTCGTAAGCTATTCATGAAGTAGACAGTCTGGATCCTTGTTAACAAGTCCAAATGGAATAAGACAAAAAGTGTGAGCCAAGATTCCAAGCCAAGTGAGTTTGGAACCACGAGTTGATTGCCATCTGGAAGAATCCCACAAGTCAAGGAGCAAGCGTATTATCGAGGCTGAGGATGCAGATGCATCTGAAAGTCTAAGGATAAGCCCAGGCAGTGAGTATTTTTACTTTTTATCAAAGAAAATGTATGCAATTTTGCTGACTAGTTTCATCCCCTTTAACTTTTTTGATGCTATTCTTAAGGAGAATTGATTTCTTCGATGCCCTTGAAAAATTCTGATTTTTTTCTGTCCTTGTTCTTTTGCTTTGATGTCCTTGTAAGTGGCTAGTCTACTTTAACCATTGTCGTCATCATCATCAAACTACAACTAGCATTTAGAGAAGACTTGTTACCTGTGTGGCACTGGGCAAAGATCTTAATCCCTCAGCCTCCATTCTGCTTCTAATCTGAAAGTTAAGCCTGAACTTGAGTTTTAAAAAGGCTTTTTATAGCTCTCTCTCTGCTTTTGGCAGAGAGAGCAGGTGCATTCTCTGAGGCGTTCTCTCTGCATGTTTTTGGAAGACTAACAGTCTTCCTGCTCTCAGGGTTTTGCCTGAAGAACTTCATGTCTGCGATTATGCTCCATGCCTTACGAGTGCTACACAGTCGAAATGCTGTCAAATGTCAGGGGCAAGACAAAGTAAGCTTAGGCTGATTGGTTCTGCTACCCTGAAGCCAGATAGCAGGGTCAGGGATGGATGCTGAGAGGATAAGGCAGCGGAGATCTGGGGACTAAGGTCTCAGAAATTAGGAGAGGACAGTACTTCACAGTAAGTGTTCTGAGTACCACAGAGCAAGTGTTACCTTCTGACTTGGAGCAGAAAGTGCCTCAGGACTTAACTGCATTCTCCTGGCTCTTGCCTATTGTTTTCAGTGGGTCCCTGGCTGGAGAAGATGTGAACTACTAGGGCAATCTCTGAATTCCTGAAGCTCCCATCTCTGGCACCCTCCTGCACAAGCTAAGGAGCAGCCCGAGTCACAGAATGTGAATGCCCTTTCAAGTCCTTTGCTTTAAATATGCAGATATTATATATAATAACTGTAGAGGGGCTCAGAACATTAGACAAAGGTAGAGGAAATGTGTTGCAGCCTCACTAAAAAATGCAAAAGAGCAGCCCTTTCTCTAGAGCAGACACTGTTATAAAGACTCTAGATATATTAACTCATTTAACCTTAAGATTATGAGGTAGGCTTTATTATTATTCCAATTTCACAGATGTGGAAACTGAGGCAGAGAGAGATGAAGCAACCACCCAAGGTCACAGAGTCACTTATGGCTTCAACATAGGAAAAACATTTGGCTCTACTGGCTGTATTCATAACCAATATACTCTGCAGAAAGTTTTATCTGGACACAATTTATAAATTTCACCCTGTGCTTGTTTTATGTAGAGTGTTTCATAAGGTGGATGAGGTGAGGCCTTCCATAGCCTGCCACTTAGACACAAGATTAATGCATTGAAGAAACATCAGGGTCAACTATCATACTGTTTTGTAAATTAACCTTGGTTGTCCACTAGTCCGGCTGTGTTGGGAAGTGAAAGGTTTTTCATCTTGGGTCTTCCTCATTTACTCAGGCAATGCCAGCTGTGCCCCAAGTGGCTTACTTCTTAAACGTAATATCTAACAAACACTGCTATAAGATTATATTCATTTTATTCAGAAGATTGAAATGTGGTTATAAAGGCTTGTGGGGTACAGAAATACAACAGGATCTGGTGATGAGTGGGAGCATAATTTAAAGAAAATGCTCAAAAATATTCAGTGAGGAATATGTCAGGGTTCTTTAGAAAACATATGCCTGTAAGACCTTTTGGGCTGTTATTTCCATGAAAAAAAATAGGTTGTCTTGGACACGCAGGGCATCGTTATTGTTAAATTAAATGCCTCTGCAAAAGAATTACGAACTGCTTCGCTGCATTGTGTCTCACCCTAGCCAAGGGTGGCTACTCTTAATATTAAGCAATTTATTATTTTCTAAGGAGTAGTAAGGGAGTGGTTAGCCAATATTAGTTAAATAAGTGCCATCACAAACACGGCAGATATAGTGGTATGGAACTCTAGCTTAGAAACTGAACATTAAATAGCTTAATGTATGTCTACATAAATAATTTGCATTAGACTCATGGTGGTCTGTCCTTATTTCAATGGAGAAACTTAATACATGATTATTATACCCATTAGTCTCACTTTGTAACCTATTTCATGTTGTACCAAAAGACCCTCAACTCATGACTATAAATCATAATACTTTTAGAGTAGTTCCAAAATGACTCCCTTAGGATGCCCCTTCCCTGTGCATGTTTCATTAGGAATTGACATTCTTCTATTTGAATATGATGAAACCTCTCGCCATGGGTAGTATGGTGCCATATGACAACTGAAAATTGTTCAGCCAGAAGCTGAGTTTCAGTCAGTAAGATGCTGAGATTTATATAGGATGGAACTCATTCTGTAAGGGTACTCTTGATCAACTTTCAATGCTTTTGCCCAATTGGCTTTGCCTTGACACAAAAATTTATACGTAAGTAATTAAGAAAGTTCTAGCATTCAAGTCAAGAGGTTAGGCACTAATTAATAAATAAACTCAAGAGAGCAGTTGAAAAAAGAGTTTTTCAAGGTAGAAATTCATGCTTTAGAAAATGGTAAGTTTTTCAAGTAAATCCAAGCACTCATTTTTTGAAAAACCAGTCATACAAACCATGAATCCAGGTTATAGGGAAGTAAAACACAGAGAGGGACAGTATTATTGTGACTATTTGTCTTTTACCTCCTCCTATCATTAGCCCTGATTTTCACTTGATGAGATACCCTCCCCTGCCAGCATTTCAGCAGCTACTATCCAACCCTAAAGAAGGAGCAGGTAACTTAGATTCAAGCCAGTGAGCATTGCCTAAAGTAACTTGGATATTTTACAGTCACAAGACCAATGTTAGTCCTAAGAGAAGCACTCAGGATATTTGTTAACGCCAAAGCTCTTGCTGTTGTATGCTTTATTTGGAGCTGGAAATATCTGTTCTTGAGAGATGGATATAACTGTGCTGTGTATGCTCACTCAGTCATGCCTGACTCTTTATGACCCCATGAACCATAGCCTGCTAGGCTCCTCTGTACATGGAATTTTCCAGGCAAGAATACTAGAGTGAGTTGCCATTGCCTACTCCAGGGGGTTCTTCCCAGGGATCTAACTCATGTCCCTTGCATCTCCTTCATTGACAGGTGGATTCTGTACCACTGCACCAACCTGGGAAGCCCTCTTGGGAGATACTGGCTGCCATATTTTAACATAAGAAAGAACCTATTCGAGTCTAGTCAAACAGAGGCAGTGGATAGGAAAGGACACTTTTCCTTGTTTTTTGGTAACATGTATTGAGCTTCAATATTCAGTAATGCCTAAAGTGAGATATAACTGCTACTGCTAAGTCACTTCAGTCATGTCCGACTCTGTGTGACCCCATAGACGGCAGCCCACCAGGCTTCCCTGTCCATGGGATTCTCCAGGCAAGAACACTGGAATGGGCTGCCATTTCCTTCTCCAATGCGTGAAAGTGAAAAGTGAAAGTGAAGTTGCTCAATCGTGTCCGACTCTTAGCGACCCCATGGACTGCAGCTTACCAGGCTCCTCCTTCCATGGGATTTTCCAGGCAAGAGTACTGGAGTGCGGTGCCATTGCCTTCTCCAGAGATATAACTGAATTTTTAGCAACGAAAATCAATCTATTGCCACTTTTGCTTAAGCCAATTTGAAACAATTTGCCACTTGAAACAAAAAGAACTCCACATTAAATATATATTAAATTAGCTGAAGGCACTAAATCCAAAATGAGATGAGAAATAAAACTATAGACTTGGAAGAAACTCTTTGAATTGAAAAAGTGAACGTTATGCATAAAAATTTGAAAACCTCAGTAAAATTAACATTTTCCTAGAAAAAATGTAATTTGCCAAGATAAAGTCAAGGAGCAAAAACAACTTTAATTAGACCAATAATCAAAACAAAAACAAAAAAGAAACACTATAATGGAAAACATATGAGTATAAATAGAAAATTAAAAAATGAACACAGTAATTAGTAATTACATGAAATAAGTAATAATTAAAATACAAATGTAAACCATGAAAACTCTTCTTTCTTTTAACAAAAAGAACCCCTTATGTTTAGTACCAAAGAAAAAGAATGACTCCCTTCAGTGCTGGTTTGAGTATACAGATGTAAGTCCTCCTCTTCAGTGTGGAATATAAACTGATATCACTTTTCTGAAGGACAACTGAGAAAACTGGGTCAAGACATGAAGAAACTTACAGTCCTTTGAATCTATCCCCCAAAATATTCAGAGGTGCACATAAAGATTACAGAGAGAAGGATATATATACATGATATACATGCATATGTGATATATATGCATATATATCACAGAATTAGTTACACTTATGATTAATTCATACTAGTCTAATGCTCTAAAGAAGAGAATGGTTAAGGAAATTATTCTACATTTTTAAAAAATGCAACTTTATGAATCATAAGTTGCTGAAATAGAAGAATATGTATTAGCAAGAAGAACTATTTTAAAACTTATGTCATTAATGTTTGGAAAAACATAAACCAAAATGCAAGTAGGTTTTATAAAAGGAGAACAGAATACAATTAATAAACATTTAATTTTCCATGCTTTCTTCTGTTTTCTATACTTCTATTGAGTAGGCATTATTTTAAAAAAAACACATGCTAAAATGTAAGCTTCACACTTGCTTATTTCATAGTTTAAAAATAACAGATATAACTGGAGCATCTCTTTGCAAATGCAATATTTTGTCTAAAAATGAAGTACTCCAAACTATGTGCCCCTAGTCTGTCAGCATCCAGGAAGAAAAATCTCTGAAACTAACACTGTAGTTGAGAACTAAGACCACTCTCAAGTGACTCCCACTGGTTCAATGTTGGTAAATTAGCAAGAGTTGAAAAAAATAAAAAAGACCATACCCCACCCCCTCATAAAGTATTAATTAATCCCTGATATCACATGGATATCACATGGAGGGATAACTCTAAAAATTAAAATTGGCTCTATTTAAACATTTAAATCTGCTCATCCCATTTCCCTTTCATTCCTTTATCCCCCTCTCATTTCTTTGCAAACAAAATGAAACAAAAAATAAGCTTCCTGTTATAATTCTTCTCTAAGTGAACAATGCTATTGACTGTCATAGTGATCTTAACTGAGAAGAACTCAACATGTATTTCCTGGAGAGCCTCTGAAGACTTTCATCATTCTATGACTCATCTTATATCCTGCCTTTAACTGTTAAGCTTTCTTCTCATGTTTATTTCTTGTTGCTGTCATTGATATTGTTGAGGGATATTGAGAGAATTCATATAAGTAAGCTGTAGCCATATACATACTCATCTTATTTTCTTCTCTACTCTGAATCTATCCTCATTCTTCAAGCACTAACTCTTTGGTTATGATATTTTCATATTCCATCTACTGACAAATATTTTGTTGACCTTTAATCTTTAGTTAGGAAATTTTTAGCTGATACGGTTTTTTACCCCGAGCCTGAAGTAAATTGCAGGAGGGAAAAACAAAACAAAACAGAACAGTTAACTGTTAGAATCCCTCGGAAATTGTATTTTTGATTTCACGAATTCAGTTCAATAATTATTAATACCAATTATGTTAGGAATCTTACCATGCACATTCCCTGAGGGCAATGACTTTGCCATTATCACTGCTGTGATATTCATCAAAATACCACAGGTATCATATAGCCCAGAGTGAGAACTCTGTACATCTCTGTGCATATACACATAACTGGATGACACCTCCCTGCTCTTTTGGGCTCCTTACCACCGTGACTAACCTTTCCTCTGCCAACTCACAGCTCACACATGCAACACCACTGCCCCCTTTTTCACTTTTTGTGGGAAAAATACACAAATATTTTCAATATACTGTTTTATTACATTTCAAAAATAGAGTGCTTTGGGAGCCCAGAAGATGGGCATTCAAATTACTCTGATAGTTCTGATAAGACTTCTGGGAGGAAAATACATGAGCTGTATCCTAAAAGAGGCAGAAGAGTTCTTTAGCAGAAAAAGGCAAGGCTGGTGCTGGTGTACAGACCTCGTATGCTCAGGAGATGGGTAGACCATGGATCTGACCGAGGACAAATCTGGCTACCTAATTTGCAAAGTCCAGTGCAACTGCAAGGGCCGCATTCCCATAGAGCTTGCCCTGGCAGACAGGGATGTATGCAAGTTCCTCCCAGCCCACACAGTTTGAGAGGTGGAGGCCTCAGCAACCTCCAGAGCCCGGGTACACCAGAAGGGAGAACATAGTTCAGTCTGAGGATAAGCAGGCCCTATGCTGCCACCACTTCATGGGAAATAGATGGGGAAACAGGGGAAACAGTGTCAGACTTTATTTTTCTGGGCTCCAAAATCACTACAGATGGTGACTGCAGCCATGAAATTAAAAGACGCTTACTCCTTGGAAGGAAAGTTATGACCAACCTAGATAGCATATTCAAAAGCAGAGACATTACTTTGCCAACAAAGTTTCGTCTAGTCAAGGCTATGGTTTTTCCTGTGGTCGTGTATAGATGTGAGAGTTGGACTGTGAAGAAGGCTGAGCGCCGAAGAATTGATGCTTTTGAACTGTGGTGTTGGAGAAGACTCTTGAGAGTCCCTTGGACTGCAAGGAGATACAACCAGTCCATTCTGAAGGAGATCAACCCTGGGATTTCTTTGGAAGGAATGATGCTAAAGCTGAAACTCCAGTACTTTGGCCACCTCATGCGAAGAGTTGACTCATTGGAAAAGACTCTGATGCTGGGAGGGATTGGGGGCAGGAAGAGAAGGGGACGACAGAAGATGAGATGGCTGGATGGCATCACTGACTGGATGGACGTCAGTCTGAGTGAACTCCGGGAGTTGGTGATGGACAGGGAGGCCTGGCGTGCTGCGATTCACGGGGTCGCAAAGAGTCCGACACGACTGAGCGACTGATCTGATCCGATCTGATCTGATGCTTCCATAACATCTGCTTCTCCATGAGAAGCTAGAAACTGGATGGTTTAACTATAACTTAAAACCTGAAAACATTTAGCTTAGTTAAAAGCAAGTTAGGATGTACTATGCAAGACTGAAGAGCAATGCTACAGGCCTCACGTGGCCGGCCGCTGGTCTGCTCTCTGATCCCAGAGCATTGTTCCAGCCAATCATTATTGAGAAATCCTAACAAGTGGAAAACAGTGCCTGAGAGAATCCTTTCCAGGTTTATTTCAAGAAATTATAAGCAATAAATTATTTAATTATTATTAAATTATAGATTTATAAATAATAAAGGTTTAGTACAATGTTGAGAGGGTGCTTGCATGTTCTGAAGGCTCAGCAATGTTCATAATCTTAAAAGGATCCCTCCTTTCTCATACATTAGTTTGAAGGAACTTAAAGAGTAATGATGCCACCCAAAATCATCTATGAAACTTTAAAAATATAGATAATCAGAGACCCACCTCAAGCCTACTGAATCAGAATATACAGGAATGTAGATTGGCAACTTGTGCGTAGAAAAGATTCATCCACATAGCTGAGAACTACTTACTATATTAGTCTTTGATGTCTTTCAGTTGTATTTTGCTACTAAAATGATCAATACGTATAAATATTTCTATCGAGATTCTAAGTAATACAGTAATATTGACTATTTTGTAGTTGAAATGCTGGGCTGGAAGAAGCACAAGCTGGAATCAAGATTGCCGGGAGAAATATCAATAACCTCAGATATGCACATGACACCACCCTTATGGCAGAAAGTGAAGAGGAACTCAAAAGCCCCTTGATGAAGGTGAAAGAGGAGAGTGAAAAAGTTGGCTTAAAACTCAACATTCAGAAAACGAAGATCATGGCATCTGATCCCATCACTTCATGGGAAATAGATGGGGAAACAGTGGAAACAGTGTCAGACTTTATTTTTTTGGACTCCAAATCACTGCAGATGGTGACTGCAGCCATGAAATTAAAAGACACTTACTCCTTGGAAGAAAAGTTATGGCCAACCTAGATAGCATATTCAAAAGCAGAGACATTATTTTGCCAATAAAGGTCCGTCTAGTGAAGGCTATGGTTTTTCCAGTGGTCATATATGGATGTGAGAGTTGGACTATAAAGAAAGCTGAGCACCAAAGAATTGATGCTTTTGAACTATGCTGTTGGAGAAGACCCTTGGACTGCAAGGAGATCCAACCAGTCCATTCTGAAGGAGATCAGCCCTGGGATTTCTTTTCTTTTTTTTTCTCTCTCTCTTTTTTTTAGGTCATATAAATTCTTTTTTCTTTTTTTTTTAGCACCGCAGTTCAAAATTTTATTTTATTTTTAAACTTTACAATATTGTATTGGTTTTGCCAAATATCGAAATGAATCCGCCACAGGTATACATGTGTTCCCCATCCTGAACCCTCCTCCCTCCTCCCTCCCCATACCATCCCTCTGGGTCGTCCCAGTGCACCGGCCCCAAGCATCCAGTTTTGTGCATTGAACTTGGACTGGCAACTCGTTTCATACATGATATTATACATGTTTCAATGCCATTCTCCCAAATCTTCCCACCCTCTCCCTCTCTCACAGAGTCCATAAGACTGTTCTATACATCAGTGTCTCTTTTGCTGTCTCGTATACAGGGTTATTGTTACCATCTTTCTAAATTCCATATATATGCGTTAGTGTACTGTATTGGTGTTTTTCTTTCTGGCTTACTTCACTCTGTATAATAGGCTCCAGTTTCATCCACCTCATTAGAAAACTGATTCCAATGTATTCTTTTTAATGGCTGAGTAATACTCCATTGTGTATATGTACCACAGCTTTCTTATCCATTCATCTGTTGATGGACATCTAGGTTGCTTCCATGTCCTGGCTATTATAAACAGTGCTGCGATGAACACTGGGGTACACGTGTCTCTTTCCCTTCCGCTTTCCTCAGTGTGTATGCCCAGCAGTGGGATTGCTGGATCATAAGGCAGTTCTATTTCCAGTTTTTTAAGGAATCTCCACATTGTTCTCCATAGTGGCTGTACTAGTTTGCATTCCCACCAACAGTGCAAGAGGGTTCCGTTTTCTCCACACCCTCTCCAGCATTTATTGCTTGTAGACTTTTGGATCGCAGCCATTCTGACTGGCGTGAAATGGTACCTCATAGTGGTTTTGATTTGCATTTCTCTGATAATGAGTGATGTTGAGCATCTTTTCATGTGTTTGTTAGCCATCTGTATGTCTTCTCTGGAGAAATGTCTACTTAGTTCTTCGGCCCATTTTTTGATTGGGTCATTTATTTTTCTGGAACTGAGCTGTAGGAGTTACTTGTATATTTTTGAGATTAGCTGTTTGTCAGTTGCTTCATTTGCTATTATTTTCTCCCATTCTGAAGGCTGTCTTTTCACCTTGCTAATAGTTTCCTTTGTTGTGCAGAAGCTTTTAAGTTTAATTAGGTCCCATTTGTTTATTTTTGCTTTTATTTCCAATATTCGGGGAGGTGGGTCATAGAGGATCCTGCTGTGATGTATGTCAGAGAGTGTTTTGCCTATGTTCTCCTCTAGGAGTTTTATAGTTTCTGGTCTTACGTTTAGATCTTTAATCCATTTTGAGTTTATTTTTGTGTATGGTGTTAGAAAGTGTTCTAGTTTCATTCTTTTACAAGTGGTTGGCCAGTTTTCCCAGCACCACTTGTTAAAGAGATTGTCTTTAATCCATTGTATATTCTTGCCTCCTTTGTCAAAGATAAGGTGTCCATAGGTGCGTGGATTTATCTCTGGGCTTTCTATTTTGTTCCATTGATCTATATTTCTGTCTTTGTGCCAGTACCATACTGTCTTGATGACTGTGGCTTTGTAGTAGAGCCTGAAGTCAGGCAGGTTGATTCCTCCAGTTCCATTCTTCTTTCTCAAGATAGCCCTGGGATTTCTTTGGAAGGAATGATGCTAAAGCTGAAACTCCAGTACTTTGGCCACCTCATGCGAAGAGTTGACTCATTGGAAAAGACTCTGATGCTGGGAGGGATTGGGGGCAGGAGGAGAAGGGGACGACAGAGGATGAGATGGCTGGATGGCATCACTGACTTGATGGACGTGAGTTTGAGTGAACTCCGGGAGTTGGTGATGGACAGGGAGGCCTGGTGTGTTGCGATTCATGGGGTCACGACTGAGTGACTGAACTGAACTGAATGTTTCATATATATTAAAGAAATATAAGAATTATGACTAGAATATTGCCTTCAGAAATAGAATGGAATTTACTGATGAATATTCATATACAGTATACACACAATGTATTACATAAACATTAAATTTTATACATCAAAATTGTATCATACATTTGTGATTTCAAGCAGTCAGAGAAAGAGTCACCTAAAATACTGATACCTGTCCCTCCACAGTAAGATCCCACTTACTACGCTTATGTATAGCTGATAAATAATTTATAGATTCCTGTCTAGCTATAAGGGATGCATATTTCTGTCAATATAAGTTTCTAGATATGCATAAATGTACCAGATCCAGTGCAATGGTGGAAGTAATTTTCTTAAAAAGTAATAAATAGTTGGTCTCTTAATTTTTAAAAGGCTTTGAGGAAGTAATTCTTCTAGAAATCTTTTGAAACATTCTGTGGACAATTATAATCATGTAACAGTGAGTGCACTTTAAACAAAAGGCATTGTTCAAACATGATTACCAAGTTAGAGTAACTTCTGAAGAACCACCCTTCTCTTAAAATGTTTTTCAACTTTGGTTGCCATAACAACACAATATTGTCTACTACTGAAGAGAAAAAGTGCTATATTTTTTCTTATCCTTGAGGAAACTTAAAAATGATAGCTGAAATGTCATATTTAATACTACCAAATTTGGTGCAATGTAAAGAAAAATTTGGTGAAAAATTATAGAATTTCATTAACCATGTTAATTTTCTCTTTTCCTCTTTGGGTACTTCAGCATGTTTTTGTCAATATTTTATCATATTTTAAAGTTTTAAAATTATTCTGTTTCCTAGTACCTATATTTTTAAGCATATAATCTTAAATCTAGGTAATTATCATGCTAAATTTTCTTTAGGAAATTATATATATATATATAAGTACAAATGACCCTTGAATAACACAGGTTTGAACTGTGCCCAGCTACTTATGTGTGGGTTATACTTTGATCTCCTGATGTAAAGAGTCGATTCATTAGAAAAGACCCTGATGCTGGGAAAGACTGAAGACAGAAGGGAATGACAGAAGATGAGATGGTTGGATGGCATCACTGACCCAATGGACATGAGTTTGCACAAGCTACAGGAGATGGTGAAGTACAGGGAAGCCTGTCATGCTGCAGTTCATGGGGTCACAAAGAGCTGGACATGCCTGAGTGACTGAACAATGACAACGGTACTACATAAGCATGGTTGGTTGGATCTATAGAAGTCAAACCATGGATGCAGAGGGCCAACTGGAAAGTTATATGTGGATTTTCAACTGTACAAATGGTGCTCTAACCCCTGCAGTGTTCAAGGGTCAACTCTAGTTGCTTTAAATAAGGTAAACTCTCAAAAAGTTGAGACCCAAGTGTCTCTTCCATTCAGAGCCTTTTTTTTTTTTTTTCCCATAGCTGAGTCACTTTAGATTGCATATGAATTGTAGGATAAATACCTGAACTTAAAGAACAACAAAAAAAAGCATTAAAAATTAGGCTTAGTGTTGTAGAAATTTAACTTTAAAAAGCTAAAATTAAATAAATAGGGACTAAAGGAATATTGAAATAAATAGAAACCCTGATTGAAACCCATGTCCCTTCTTTGGAAGTCACCTCTGAGTCTCCATTGAAAAGGTGAATTCTAATGACCAGGTAGGCACTGTGTGATCCTAATCTGAGGACCAGGTACCCACACTTCAAATTCTCTAAAATGAATCAATTTCCTTAACGCCAAAGCTACAAAGAAAGCTTTCCCTGAATGTTTTATGGGATGATTACTAGTGCTGAATGGTGAACTAGAGTAAGGTGTAGTGACCATACTCCCCGCCAGATTAAGATCTTCCTGAAAGGGATAAACCACCATCCACAGGCTCAAAGAAGGCAAAAACAAAACAAAACAAAACAAAAAAACACTCAAGTTATTTTTGACTCTTCCCCTCTTTTCACCTCTGACATATGATTCTTCTACAAGTCTTGCCAAATATATGTCATCTTGCCAATATATATGTTCCATTTCTTCCAATTTCTGCCACCATCATCCCTTCCAAGCCATACCATCTCTTTTAGACAAAGGGAGTAACTTCCTAACTGACCTTTCTGCATTCATTCTTGTTCCTCTTCAAACTGTTATTTACATAACCATCAGAATAATTTTACGTCAAATCAGATCATGTTATTTCCTGACTTTAAATTCGTTAATGATTTCCTATTAGCTTTCAAATAAAATACAAAAGATTTGAAGTCAGTTTCATCAAGAGAAAAGGCAAGGATACATCTGATACTTTAACTACAGAGAGAGAAAGATGAAGAGAGAGGGAGACAGAGAAAGAACAAGAGCTAGACCAAAAAGCAATGCCATGTATGTAATTTGGGTCTATATTCCAATGGAGAAATCTTGTTCCCTCACTTCTCTCCCTTTAAATAGTCAGACACTAGAGTGACCTTATTAATGAAGGACATCAGACTGCCTGGACACCAAGGAATATGGATTTGAGGGGCCAAAGTTATAAAAGTGGGAAATGTCTATGAACTTCAGTGAATAGCCCATGGAGACTCTGGGACCCAAGTGGCAAAGACTGTTTTTTTGTGACGCTGAGCTCAGAAGCAGGCCCTCCATTGGAAGAAGAGCCAAGGGGTGGGATGGGGCTGGTCGTAACTATCTTGCCCACATTCAGGCAATCTAGAATGAACATCAAGCCATTTTTGGACAGTCCTGCTCTTTGAATCAGAGAAGGCGATGGCACCCCACTCCAGTACTCGTGCCTAGAAAATCCCATGGACGGAGGAGCCTGGTAGGCTGTAGTCCATGGGGTCGCAAAGAGTCAGACACAACTGAATGACTTCACTTTCACTTTTCACTTTCATGCACTGGAGAAGGAAATGGCAACCTGCTCCAGTGTTCTTCCCTGGAGAATCCCAGGGACGGGGGAGCCTGGTGGGTGGCCACTTAAAGGGTCGCACAGAGTTGGACACAACTGAAGCAACTTAGCAGCAGCAGCAGCAGCTCTTTGAATAACATCCAGATATTCTCTCCTATAATTTACTTTTCTTCTGAGTATTTATCAGAATCAACCTTATCCTGTTTATTTAAAAATAGAATTAGGGGCCACACGGAAACGTCCTGCTTGGCCATGCATGAGGAGGAGTGGCAGCAACTGTGGCAGTGGCAGGAGTGACATGTGTAAAGAATGAAGTTAGAACATTCTAGCACCATACACAAAAATAAACTCAAAATGGAGGAGACGCCTAAATATGACTGGACACTGTGAACACTCTTAGAAGAAAACATAAGCAGAGAACACTCTGACATAAATTGCTGCAAGATCTTTTCAACCCACTTCCTAGATTTATCCTTTATCCTTAATAAACACAAAAACACACAGAAAACAAATGGTACCTAGTTAAACTTAAAAGTTTTCTATGGCCATAGAAAGGGAGCCATAGACAAAACAAAAAGACAACCCGCAGAATGGGAGAAAATATTTGCAAACAGTGTGACTGACAAGGGATTAATTTACAAAATATACAAACTCTTGTATATTATACTTATGTATATTTATACAATAAACTCATGTATATGAGTATATGTATATATACTCACATGAAAAGATGCTCAACATCACTAATTATCAGAGAAACAAAAATCGAAACTACAGTGAGGTATCTCCTCATATCACTCAGAATCAGAATGGCCATCATCAAAAAATCTACAAACAATAAGTGCTGGAGGGGGTGAAAAGAAAAGGGAAGCCTATACTGTTGGGAATGTAAATTGGTACAACCACTACGGAGAACAGTATGAGGGTAACTTAAAAAACTAAAAACAAAACTACCACATGATCCAGCAGTTCTACTCTTGGGCATATATCCAGAGAAAGTCATACTTTGAAAAGATGCATGCACCCAAATGTTCATTGCAGCATTATTTACAGTAGTCAAGACATGGAAGCAACCTAAACGTCCACTGACAGACGAATGGGTGAAGAAGATGTGGTACTTACATGCAATGGAATATTACCCAGCCACAAAAAGAATGAAATAATGCCATTTGCAGCAACATGGATTCATCTAGAAATTATTTTACTAAGTGAAGTAAGTCAGACCAAAAAAGACAAATATCATGATATTGCTTATATGTGGAATCTAAAATGAATGCATTTACAAAACAGAAACAGACTTACAGACTTCGTGGGGAGGGGAGGAACTTATGGTTATGAAAGGGTGAAAGTCAAGGGGAGGGATAAATTAGGATGTTGGGATTAACATATACACACCACTATATGTAAAATAGATAATTAACACACTACTACATGTAACATAGATAACCAACAAGGACCTACTGTATAGCACAGGGAACTCTACTCAATACTATGTAATAACCTATATGGGAAAAGAATCTGAAACAGAATAGATACATGTATGTGTACAACTGTTACAAATCACTTTGCTGTACACCTGAAACTTACATAACATTGTAAATCAACTATACTCCAATATAAAATAAAAATGTTTTAAAGAATTAAGTATTTATCCATGCCTACTCTGTATCATTATTCTAGATACATACTTGTTTACTTGTTAATTATCTATGTTCTCCACAAAAAGGTAAACTCCTTGGGAAGGGAGCTTTTCTGTTGTGCTCAACGTTTTACCCTCAAAATAGGCACTACATAATATTTTTAAAATGAACTAAGGAATGAATCACTAATTGCCAACAGATGTTTTATAAGTCTAAACAAAACATTTTATTTTGATTTATCAGGTAACATTAAATTAAAAAATAGGTCTAAGTTCTAACTTTAACCATGTCTTTCCAAGTTACACAGTTCTGTTCTCTTAATTAAAGAGTATTCATAACATTTATCATCCAAACTGAATTACTTTTGAGAGTGAAAGATAAGCTACTTAAATTATGTCAGGATACAGAATAAGTGAATAGACATTTTCCCCAAGAAGACATTCAAATAGCCAATAGGTACTTGAAAGGGTATTCATCTCTAATCATCAGGGAAATGCAAATCAAAACCACAAAACCACACCTCACATCTGTTAGAATGGCTATCATCAGGAAGACAAGAGAAATATTTGGGGAGATGAGGGAAAAAGGAAATACCTGTGCACTGGTGTTTGGAATGTAAACTGGTATAGCCACCATGGAAACCATTATGGAGGCACCTCAAAAAAATTAAAAGTAGAACTGCCATGTGATCCAGGAGCTCCACTTCTTGGCATGTCTCCAAAGGAAATGAAAACAGGATATCAAAAAGACATCTGCACTTTCATGTTCACTGTATCTTATTCACTACAAATTCACTTGCCTGTTATTCACAACAGCCAAGATAGTGAAAGACTTGAGTTTCTATTGACAGATAAATGGACAAGGAAGACATACTGTATATATATAACAGAATAATAGTCACAACAAAGGAAATCCTGCCATTTGTGACAACATGAACGGAACTTGAGGATGTTAGGCTAAGTGAGAGAAGTGAAATACTGCATGGTATCACTTATATATGGAATCTAAAAAGTCAAATTCATGATAACTGGCTTAGAATAGTTGTTTCCAAGGCCTTGGGGGTGAGGGAATTGGGGATATGTTGTTTAAGGGGATAAACTTGCAACCAGTACATAAGTTTTGGACATACACAGAGAGCATAGTGATCAGAGTGAACAACACTGCATCATAAACTTCAAAGTTGCCAAGAGACTAGATCATAGTTGTTCCCACCACAAAACATAAATGATAATTTTGTGTGACATGATAGAGGTGCTTGCTAAAGTGATGTGGTCATCACATTGCAATATACAAAGCATCAAATCAGCATGTTGTACACTTAAAACTCACACGATGCTATGTTCCAATTATACCTCAATTTTTAAAACAGTATGCCAAGACAACAAACAAGCTGAGATTGCCTTGGGCAATTCAAACTGCCTGGTTAGCTGATTAAATTATATTCTATAGTTTTGAAGTTTGTTTTGAGTCTCTAAGTAATTTTAAAATTAACACATGGCATTTCTAAAAATCACATATTTCACATATGCTCTTAATTTTTGGAAGAGTAAGTTATATTGTGGCAGTTGTTACCATAATAAAGATAAAAATTAACACAGCATGCTCACTATGTACAGGGTGATACCTCAGTGTTTGACTTATTTTTAGCTTCTTTAGTCCTCACAACCTTATAAAGTAGGGATTGCTATTATCTTCATTACAGAAATTAAAATGGAGGTGAAGAGAGGTTACTTAGCTTAAGTCACATAACCAAGTGTGATCATGGTAATAGAGCCAGGATTCAAACTCAGCCAGTTTGCATCCACAGTTCATGATCTTGTTTAGCATAGTTTATGTGTCATGTACAGATGGCAACTTACACTCATTGTCTAACTGCTCTTCTCCACATGGTAACTGGTATGCGGTAGACTGAGGACTGGCTTGAGAAATGCTTAAGAACTTGACATAAGGCAAAACAATGATGAGGAATTGAAGGCTAGCTGCAAAGCATAGCTTACTCGCTAAGAGCATTTTCACTATGGGTGGGTCTTTCTTAAAAGTAAAGGGGAAAAAAGAAGATTTTGTTTTTTAGTTGGAAACATGTCATCTGTTAATTTTCCAAATAGTTGGCTTAAAAATAAAGAAATTTCAGGTCATAAGAAGCAATGTGAAATTAAAATAATAATATTCAATGAATTTATTAATAAATAAGAATGTGGTATCAGGCAAATGAAATTAAAGTATGAAAGAATTTTAAGTATAATATCACTGGCTCAAATATAAAACATTATTCTTGGTTAAGATGTTGAAATCTTATACATAAGTTGCAACATGTAAGAAACCAAAAAAAGCCTCAGAGAGGTTTTATGAAGAAATAATATGATTTCCACAATTTTTGAGGAAAATCATTTTATACATTAAAATTATCTCCTTACACAGTCCTATCAGTCATGTTATTCTCTCATAATGTTACATTTTAAACTTTGTTTTTACATTTCTTGTTCCAAAATTATTTAAAAAATAATACATACCGATTTCCATGTTTTCATGTAAGGCACTTATAAGTTGCCAGTCCATCCTAACAACAAGTGAAAAGCTGAACAGACTGAAGAGTGAGCAACTCTTCTTGGGTTCTTAAGAGACAGGAGGACACAGGGCAAACAGGTGCTCCCCAAATTGCAGAGACAGATAAGAGAAAAAACAGAGTGAGGACTTACCAGAGCAGAGACTCACGAGCAGACTTCACTGTAGGAACTAGTCTGAGGGCAGGAAAACCTGAAATGTAATTGACAAATTGCTGAAGGCTCAGTGTGGACAACTCTGACAGTTAAACAACTTCTTGGGGACCCAGTCATGGAGAGGGAGGTTCACAATATTATAAGATTTATCTCCGGGAGCTTGCCCAGGGTTTTACATTGGAAAAAACTTGTCTCCAGCGTCCAGCATGGGGAGAAGGAAAGGAACCATTCTGAAATACACTAGAGGACCCAGGCCTCCTTACTAAAGCTTCCCCTCAGGAGAAACTAATTACCTGGAATCCAACTTGTTGGGGGTATTATCAGGGCATAAGTGACCCACAGAAAAGGAATACCTAATTCAAGCCAACTTTATTTAGCCTTACATGTAATACAGCTGGTGTCAGTGGTGGAGAATCCACCTGCCAATGAAGGAGACACAAAAGACTCAGGTTCCTGGAGTAGGAAATGACAACCCATCCTAGTATTTGTGCCTGGAAAATTCCATTTCAGAGGAGCCTGGTGGGCTACAGTCCATGGTGTTGCAGAGTGGGACATGACTGAGCATGCATGCACACATGTGGAAGAAGGCATGCAATCAATTCCAGCCAAAACTAACCATCTGGTCCCATACAAGATCAACAATCAACTGGATATAATTTATATTATAGTCAATACTCTATAGATAGATTACTTAGTGGAAGTGACAAATAGATTCAAGGGATTAGATATGATAGAGTGCCTAAAGAACTATGGACAGAGGCTCGTAACATTGTATAGGAGGCAGTGATCAAAATCATCCTCAAGAAAAAGAAATGCAAAAAGGCAAAATGGTTGTCTGAAGAGGCCTTACCAATAGCTGAGAAAAGAAGAGAAGTGAGAGAGAAAGGAGAAAAGGAAAGATATACCCCTCTGAATGCAGAGTTCCAAAGAATAGCAGGGAGAGATAAGAAAGCCTTCCTCAGTAATCAATGGAAAGAAATAGAGGAAAACAGTAGAAAGGGAAAGACTAGAGATCTCTTTAAGAAAAATTATAAATACCAAGGGAACATTTCATGCAAGATGGGGACAATAAAGGACTGAAATGGGATGAAACTAACAGAAGCAGAAGATATTAACAAGAGGTTGCAAGAATATACAGAAGAACTATACAAAAGAGATCTTAATGACCCAGATAACCATGATAGTGTGATCACTCACCTAGTACAAGACATCCTGAATGTGAAGTTATATGGACCTTAGGAAGCATCACTATGAACAAAGCTAGTGGAGGTGATGGAATTCCAGCTAAGCTATTTCAGGACAGAATACTGGAGTGGGTAGCCTTTCCCTTCTCCAGGGGGTCATCCCATCCTAGGGATTGAACCTAGGTCTCCTGCATTACAGGTGGATTCTTTACCAGCTGAGCCACAAGGGAAGCCCAAGAATACCGGAGTGGGTAGCCTATCCCTTCTCCAGCAGATCTTCCCACCCAGGAATCAAACTGGGGTCTCCTGCATTGCAGGTGGATTCTTTACCTATTGAGCTATTAGGGAAGCCCATGTATGGATGTGAGAGTTGGACTGTGAAGAAGGCTGAGCGCCGAAGAATTGATGCTTTTGAACTGTGGTGTTGGAGAAGACTCTTGAGAGTCCCTTGGACTGCTAGGAGATCCAACTAGTCCATTCTGAAGGAGATCAGCCCTGGGATTTCTTTGGAAGGGATGATGCTAAAGCTGAAATTCCAGTACTTTGGCCACCTCATGCAAAGAGTTGACTCATTGGAAAAGACTCTGATGCTGGGAGGGATTGGGGGCAAGAGGAGAAGGGGACGACAGAGGAGGAGATGGCTGGATGGCATCACTGACTCGATGGATGTGAGTCTCAGTGAACTCCGGGAGTTGGGGATGGACAGGGAGGCCTGGCGTGCTGCGCCTCACGGGGTCGCAAAGAGTCGGACACGACTGAGCGACTGATCTGAATCTGAATCTGAATGACCAACCTAGACAGCATATTAAAAAGCAGAAACATTACTATTACTTTGCCAACAAAGGTCCATATGGTCAAAACTATGGTTTTTCCAGTGTCATGTATGGATGTAAAAGTTGTATAAAAAAGAAAGGCTGAGTGCTGAAGAATTGATGCTTTTGAACTGTGGTATTGGAGAAGACTCGAGACTCCCTTGGACTGCAAGGAGATCAAACTAGTTAATCCTAAAAGAAATCAATCCAGAATATTCATTGGAAGGACTTATGCTGAAGCTGAAGTTCCAATACTTTGGCCACCTGATGCGAAGAATCGAGTCATTAGGAAAGATCCTGATACCAGGAAAGATTGAAGACAGGAAAAGAAGGGCACGACAGAGGATGAGATGGTTGGATGGCATCACCAACTCGATGGACATGAGTTTGAGCAAGCTCTGGGAGTTAGTGAAGGACAGGGAAGCCTGGCATGCTGCAGTCCATGGGGTCCCAAAGAGTCAGAGATGACTGAGTAACTGAACAGCAATAGACTACTTCATTCAATAATGGAATAAAACAGATTTTCCTCAAGGGAACATTAACCAAGATAGACTACATCCTTGGGCATAAAACACACTTTAGCAAATTTAAATAAATAGAAATCAAACACTATATGCTCTCAGATTATAACAGAATTAATGTATAAAATAATAACAGAAAAATAGCTAGAAAATCCCCAAATATGTGACAATTAAATGACACATCTCAAAATAACACGTGAATCAAAGAAAAAATTTCAAGAGAGGAATGTGTTTATCAAATGATAATTAAAACAGCTTATCAGCATGGCATGGCCCAAAACAACAACAATGAAATACCCCTACAGCCTCATTAGAAAGACCAAAATTCAGAACACTGACATTCCTATATTGGGTGACAATGTGGAACGAAGGGAATTCTCATTTATTGCTGATGGGGGTGCAAAATAGTGTCACTTTGGAAGACAGCTTGGCAGTTTATTGCAAAACTAATACACTTTCACCTTATGATCTAACCGTCATACTCCTTGATGCTTACCCAAAGGAGTTGAAAACATGACCACACAAAAACCTGAGCATGGATGTTTACAGCAGCTTTATTTTTAATTGCCAAAACTCAGAAGCAATGAAAATGTCCTTTAATAGGAGAATAGATAAGTAAATGGGTAGATCCAGACAATGGAAAAGTATTCAGCACTAAAAAGTAACAAGGCGTCAAGCCATGAAAAGACATAAGGGAACCTAAAGGCATTTTACTAAGTGAAAGAAGCCAATCAGAAAAGGCTGCATCTATATGACTTCAATTATATCACATTCCAGAAAGGGTAAAACTAAGAGGATCATAAAAAGATCAGTGCTTGTTCAGGGTTGGGGGAGAGGGACAAACAGATGAGCACAGAGGATTTTTAAGGCAGTGAAAATACTCTGCCTGATATCATAATGATGAATACATGCTATTATAGAGTTGTCCAAACCTATAGAATGTACAGCACCAAGAGTGAATTGTAATGTAAACTATGGGCTTTGAATGATTCTGATATGTCAATGTAAGTTCATCAGTTGTAATAAATGTTCCACTGTGGGGAGTGATACTGATAATGGGGAAGACTATGAAGTATGGAAGCAGAGGACCTATGGGAAATTTCTGTACCTTAAAGTCTTAATAAAAAAGTGACATATTTTAACTATAAATTATTCACTCAAAATAGAAAATAAAGAAAATATTTAACGATCAATTGAAATCTAACCATCTGAAGGAATCACTGTTAATGAAATTGAATATTGTTTAATGTGGCACACTTACATGTAGAAGGATGGATAAATTATTTTATAACAAAACTATGCTAGTTTTAAAATAACAATTTATCATAACCAGTGATATAATTTCTCATATGATCTATCTTATTAAGACAAATATGATGAAAAACATTGAATACGGAGTAAAATTTCAAACTATGCTCCAATTTTTTAAATATTATGGAGTGTGTTCTGTAGGATCATGAAAAATAAACATTCAAACATGCTCCCACATTTCCTCTCCTGATCCAAACAGCTGGAGCTTCCTATCTTTAAAAGAGAGCACTGATGACTTCTATAAATATATATTAACAACAAAAAAAATCGGAGGTGTAGGAAGTGAACCTAGTCAAAGAGCTGTTTTCTGGAACATCAGTTCTTCTCAAATTTTGTAAACCATCTTGTTATATACATTATCCAAGTTAATAATATGATTTTTCTCTTCCTGGTTTGTATGTTTTAAACTCTCATTTTATATTTAAGTGCATTAAAACTCACCAACAGTTCTTTTTCTATTGTCAGTTGCATTGTTTCTTTGTATGGAACTGAAAAAAATATTCACCCCTTGTAACAGGATTTTAGTAACTAGTTTTTTATTTTGCTTGCTTGGTTTTATTTTCTTCTAGAAAGTTCCTGCCTGGTGCATTGCCTCCATCAAATTCTGTGTCCTTGATAGCTGGATGAAGACACATTTTTGGCTCATGCTTTTTTTTTTTAACCCTCACTGCTTTGTAGTTACTACTTCACTATCTTTGGACACTGACAGATGCCTTTCTTCTTTTACCTCAGCATCTCCAATAAAGCACTGATGGCTGTATTTTTAACATCAGTTTTAATGTTTAATACTTCTTTTTAAAAGAGGTTCATGACTTGTATATTCTCCGAATGTTTTTTCTTTGTTGGCAATTTTTATTCACAAAATATCTTCCTATTGCCCTAATATTTGACAACTTGATTTTATGCAATAATCTAGTTACACTTTCTTTCCCACCAAAATTTAAAACTTCATCAGGAATATTCTTGTATAGATTTTTGCTGAATATTTTCCTAAATAGCTTTTAGGTGTGCAATTCATTTCTTCCTTATTTTGCTTGACTTATACTCTGAAGTCTTTTGTTGTGCTTTTGTTGATTACTTTAGTGACACTAATTTAGATATACTGGTTTTAAGTCTGTCTATTCACTTTTAGTCCAAATTTTTCCAAACTAGGATGGTAAGTACAGTATTAGAGAAAAATCTTAGGAATCATAAAGATATTATTTTCCCTAAATCTGGTAAACCCATTTCAGTACTCTATTATACTTCAGTATTCCATTTCAGTATTTAGGAATTCAATTTTCCATCATAAGCAATATGATTTTTTGTTCCATTACCAATATATGAATTTATAAAGAGTAAAGTCTTATTTATTGAACAAGTCTGTAAAATGGCACATGGCTATAGGGTGCAATACTAACAGAAATACAAAAACAGATAAACAGAGACAGAAATATACATGTATGATATCCTTTGATATTTTTTGATTTGCAATGAAATATTCTTACTCTAAAGATCTAACTTTAAGCTTTTCCAGAAAAAAAAAATGTTGCTCATATTCCAGAAATTCTAAAAATTATTTTCAGTTCTCATTCATGCTATACACTGCAATGCATACTATATAATAGTAACATTATTAAATAGTACAAAATAACTTTGGAATCCCTTGGTGTCTTGAATAATTTTGGTGAATGTTGTGGATAGAGAACAGTAAAACTCTGAAGTGTTTATACACACAGGCACCTCACTTACTTGGGTCTCATCTGAACTCCTAAAATTGCTTAATTTTACATCATGTCAAAATTGCCTTAATTGATTTTCAGATTTTAAATGTCATCACTGTTGTTTTTGTTCAGTTGCTCGGTTGTGTCTGACTCTTTGAGACCCCATGGACTGCAACATGCCAGGCTTCCCCATCCTTCACTATCTCCTAGAGTTTGCTCAAACTCATGTACATTGAGTCAATGACGCCATCCAACCATCTCATCCTCTCTCACCCCTTTCTCTTCCTGTCTTCAATCTTCCCCAGCATCAGGGTCTTTTCCACTGGAATGTATTTTTATTTTACTACTCTGTCTCTGCTTCATTGTTTTTCTCAAAACTAGCCCATTGAGATCTCTTGACACAGGGCATTATTTTCTCAGCCATATTTGATTGAAACATCAACCAGTAGGAGAGGTTTCCTTCCCCTGGATTTTTGAAACTCAGGGTGATCTTGGCTTTTACATGATCCTTAAATAATGATGCCAATCCCCTGATAAGTTGTTCACATCAGCTATTTAGCCCCAGTATCTAAAGCTTGTGAATAGCAATGATTCTCTTCACACTCTGCTTCTGCATTCCAAGTGTTATGAATATTAAGTTGTATTTGCCCCAAAGCAAAAGTATATTCACCAAGGTATGTGCTGAGATAGGGAGTCTGCACCTCATTTTGAAACAATAGCATTAATAATAAAGCAACACAAAATATATCACATTTGAAAAGTCACAGAAATAAGAACTCAGAATTTTTAGTAAGGTTAAAAAAAATCCATTGGTTGAAAGTTACCCTGAGTAATGTAACAGAGGACTTTATATGAGGCTGATGTTGAATTCTCTCAATTCACAAAGGATTCATGGATTTTTACACTTTAATTACTATCCTTGGATTGCATTTGTATGAACTTCCATAAATTTTTAAACATTTTAGACAGTAAAAGTTTCAGAAACTGATTCTATATGTTACATTTATATTTCATTCAGATCATATAGTGATATTTTCAAAGATAACGCAATCTAAACATAAAAATTACTTATTCCTGTTGAAAGTTCTAGCTAATATAATTATAGTATTATACTAAAATATTATAAATTATTTTTTAAATAAATAAGAATTGATTTCAATTCCAATTAGAGTTCTTTAATCAGACCCTTGTTGCCTCAGAGATCATAACAAAACAGCTTATCCAGGAGGTTAAAGGACTCTGGCACTGTGATGGGGGAAACTTTGAATTTTGTTTGCCTTCTTTGAGCTAGTGTGCATATTTACCTTATTCAACTTATAAAGGAAAAACTGGGACTATGTTTTGTAATTTTTTCATCCAGCTTTTGAAAGAAAGCAGACTGTTGATTTGGAAGGTTCCCCAGACACAGATGCAGAAACTAAAAAATCTCTAAATTTAAATTCCAAAGCATGCACACTGTGCTGGAGAGTGGAATAGCAGCCACAGTACACCACAATCAAAACTTCTGAGGCAAGTACAGAGCACCTACTCTCAAGAAGTCTTTCCTCTGTAAACCTCCTTCAACAGAAGTGTCTCCTTTGGCCACTGATTATTATTATTATTATTATTTCTTTTTTTTTTTTTAGCTTTCTTACACTCAGCAGGGAGAAATTTGTAGGTACTTCATTGCTCTTAAACTATTCTCAAGTCTCAGGGCAAATCCAAAGAAGTTCAAAGAACCTATAAATTAGCAAAAAATACAAAAAGCAAAAAACCCAACAGAATGCTTTTTTTTTTTTTTTTTTAAGAGAATAACAGAACTCAGCCAACCAAACTGACAATTTGTCTCCAGGTCAACAACAGCAACAACAAAGAGAAAGCTCGTATCTTACTGAAAAGACATAAGCAATAGGGACTTTAAAGTGAGGCAATTAAAACCTGTTAGTTCCAATAACTGCATTCCACGGTTTTAAAAGTTTAATAGTTATGCATTGCCTATGAATTGAATCCAATCCCTGGTTGGATTGATGTTTAAGGGCTTCCAAAAGTTGGCAGCAACCTACTTTTCCAGCCTCATTACACCAAAATGCTTTTTAAAATGTTCCATCCAAGTACCTCTCTTGCCAATGAAAGCCATGATATATCCCAGGGGTCTGAGATACCTAACTTCTATCTTTGAAACTAGTGCCTTTTGTTTTAACAGAGGAAAAAAAAATGCTTTCACCTAGTTGTCCTTTGAAATAAATCCATATTTCCCAAAACATGCCCTATTAACTCTGTACCTCAACCTGATTTCTAGTGCATCGCCCTATGGACTGGAAGATATTAGCAGTCCAGATATTAGCAAGGCATGAGAAGCCAGGTAAGAGCTAGAGCCTCAGGTTCTAATCCTGGGCTACCTGTAACTATTTATGGCAGGTAGGCCTCATGTATCATCCTTGTCACCCTTTTCCCATCTAAAAAATGAAGCCAGATTTGGCTAGTGGATTTCCTTTCTTTTTATTTTGTTACACAAGCATGCATTACAGAAAATGTGGAGCACTTTGGGAAGTAGAAGCCAGGATGGTCACAGGCAGTTCTGGGGAGGAAGTTTAAAATCACAGGGCTGGAGAGTATGGATCCCCCAGGTCCTTCTCTTCTGATTAGACTTGAACAACATTATTTATCATTGATTTTTCTCATTCTATTTGCAACATTTGCACTCTCCCTAAAAACACTACAGTCTCATATCTCCATGTTTTCCTACCATCTCGCCTTTGGGCTGAATTTCTTCTGTACATGTTTTTCTTTCATTGGCTATTAAAATTCTGTCGACCTCTCAATAGCTTGGTTTGTTACTGTCTCCTGAACACTTCAGCTTCCTCTATCAAAATAAATCCCTCACTCTAAATTCACAGAAGACTTTGTGCTGCTTCTATTTTACTGCCTTGATTAGTTATTTGTGTATAGATGGTCCCCAACTTAATGATGATTTGACTTTCATTTTTTTGAACTTACAATGGTTCTAAAGCAGTAAATCATTCAGTAGAAACCACACTTTGAATTTTCAACTTTCCCAGGCAGCTATATAATCACAAGGGTAAATAACTGATATACTTCTAACCATTCTGTACCCACACAACAATTCTGTTTTCATTTTTAGCACAGTAGTCCAGACATGAGGAAATCAATACTATGCTATAAAATAGGCTTTGTGTTAGATGACTTTGTCCAGTTGTAGACTAATATAAGTCTTCTGAGCATGTTTAAAGCAGGCTAGGCGAAGCTATGATGTTCAGTAGGTTGTGTGTTAAATGTGTTTCAACTTAGTGATATTTTTAATGCATGATGAGTTTACAGGGACATAACCTCATTGTTGCTGCTGCTAAGTCACTTCAGTCGTGTCCGACTCTGTGCGACCCCATAGACGGCAGCCCACCAGGCTCCCCCGTCCCTGAGATTCTCCAGGCAAGAACACTGGAGTGGGTTGCCATTTCCTTCTCCAATGCATGAAAAGTGAAAAGTGAAAGTGAAGTCGCTCAGTCATGTCTGACTCTTAGCGACACCATGGACTGCAGCCTACCAGGCTCCTCCATCCATGGGATTTTCCAGGCAAGAATACTGGAGTGGGGTGCCATTGCCTTCTCTTAACCTCAATGTTATGTCCCTGTAAATTTAGGGCTTCCCTGGTGGGTCAGACAGTAGAGAATCTGCCTGCAATATGGGAGACCTGGGTTTGATCCCTGGGTTGGGAAGATCCCCTGGAGGAGGGCCTGGCAACCCACTCCAGTATTCTTGCCAGGAGAATCCCCTTGGATAGAGGAGCCCAGTGGGCTACTGTCCATGGGGTCACAAAGAGTCAAACATGACTGAGTGACTAAGAACAACCCCACTGTAAGTTAAGAAAGATTTGTATATGCTTTCTGGATCTGCTAGATTGTGAACTCCTTTAGCAACATAACTATATTTTAATCTGTATCAGGAAACAACAAATCGCTGCTCCTTACCCCTCAAATTGTCAAATCTAATAGAAACTGATGTTCTTCCCAGAAGACTAAATGAAAGCAATTTAATGTCAATGTAATTGCTTTAATATGGGTTAGGATCCAGAATAAGTCACACCCTCTACAGAAAACTAAGGCTCACTTTGGTGAGATTTGCTTTAGGGCCACCTGTGGGCCAGATGGTGCCTTTGAGCAAATAGGCTCAAAGAAAGAGGCTCCCCTCTTGGTGGACATGGCCCAGATACAAGACATGCACAGGAAGAGTCAGGTGTAGGCTACAGCTCAGCCTCAACCCAACCAGGTGACTTCACAGAGTGCAGCCTATACATCTGCACAGCTTAGTGTGTCAATTCTGCAGGCTACCTAGGTAAGTAGTGAGAAATTTAACTGGTGAAGTGAACTTGAACCAGTACTTGCTCTCCTACTGTGCAGTAGTCAATTTTCAATTCCAAGAAAACCACTTAAAGCTTCCAGATAAAGCCTGAGCTCCTTACTTAGCAAGTTACAGTTAGGGCAGAGTTGGAGTAGAGGACAAGAAAGGAGTGGGACATTGGTTTGTGGGGTGGAGCAGGTTGAGAGAGAACACCAAGTAAGGGAGTTGGGACCAAACACCCATGGAGGAGCAAGGGAGTGTGCCAGCCTTTCCTAGAAGACCTTAGTCTTTATCCCGAAAGACCAAAAATGACCCCAGTATTTGCCTGCTGTGATAAATTTGACTCTGCTCTGCTATAAATGAATTTTGCCTTCTTCTACTAGACCAGAATTTGGTCCTGGAAACTTGGTGAAGCAGAACTCATTTGGGTAGGGTAACATTCTATTAGAAACAGAGTGAACTGGACATGTCCTCACTCCTATGACTACTTGGCTCAGTAACCACTGATTATTTAAATGGACTTGGAGACCCAAGAACTAAGAGTAGCGGAGATGATTCTATTGGACAAAAAGTCCAGATGTAACCATGAATATCTTTTGCTGAAGGTAAGAATAGGCACCTCTCACACTGCCTGGTTCAATAAATTTTTCTTCAATGAGTTAACAAGCCAAGGCAAATTAACTATCTTATTCATACTTAGTGTTTATGTATCACAGTATGATTGAATTTTGATTTCTTCTAGAACTGAGAAGACAATTTTAAACTTAAATTGAATCTTTTACCTTAGAATTAAAAAGTTTTCTCAGGATACATTTCTTGTCTAGAGAAATAGCCCCATCTGCTCATGCATCCTAGCCAGAATCCTTGTCATTGATATTTATCCTTCTTTTCATTCCAACTTTAATTCTTACTTTTGATTCTTGAGTTTTTCCAACATGTGACAGCCACATGTGTTTATACTTTTTTTTTTTTGGTTGCACCATGGCTCAGATGCTAAAGCATCTGCCTGCAATGAGGGAGACCCAGGTTTGATCCCTGGGTTGGAAAGATCCCCTGGAATAGAAAATAGTAACCCACTCCAGTACTGTTGCCTGGAAAATTCCATGGACAAAGGAGCCTGGTAGACTACAGTCCATGAGGTCACAGCGAGTCGGACACGACTGAGTGACTTCACTTTTCACATGGCATTTGGGATTTTAGTTCCCTAACCAGGGATTGCACCCATCCCCTCTACATTGGAAGCAGAGAGTCTTAACCACTGGACCACTAAAGAAGTCCCCAATTCTGGCTTTTTAAATTTGCTTTTAATTCTTTAAAGTCTTCTCATCGCCCAGAACAGAAGATCCTGACCCAGGATTTACAACTATCTATATCAGAATTACTTGGTAATTGTTTAAAACATAAGCCAATAAAATCCCTATAGTCCTGCCACAGAGGCACCATGAATGAGAATCTCTGGAGGTTTTGAGATGAAGAGTCTAAGGGTCACTGCTTATTCTCCTATCTTCATAAACTTCATCTGCCTGTCCTTTCTATCTCCATCTTTTCCTACATCCTCAGTTCCAATGTTTGCAGAAATTTACCAGGAATATTTACCACTCTCCTCTTTGTCATATTCTTGGTGCAATCCTACTTATTTTTTTAAACCCTACTTATTCAGCAAAAATACTGTTCAGAAATGCTTATAAACACATTCCTCACATTTTCATAGAAAGCAAGGGACTTCCTCTCCACCTTCCAGGAGGACAGGGTATTCAGTTCAGTTCAGTCGCTCAGTTGTGTCCAACTCTTTGTGACCCCATGAATCGCAGCACGCCAGGCCTCCCTGTCCATCACCAACTCCCGGAGTTCACACAGACTCATGTCCATCGAGTCAGTGATGCCATCCAGCCATCTCATCCTCTGTTGTCCCCTTCTCCTCCTGCCCCCAATGCCTCCCAGCATCAGGGTCTTTTCCAATGAGTCAACTCTTCGCAGGAGGTGGCCAAAGTACTGGAGTTTCAGCTTTAGCATCATTCCTTCCAAAGAAATCCCAGGGCTGATCTCCTTCAGAATGGACTGGTTGGTATTAGAAAGACATATTTAGTCCCTTGTTATTCCATAAGAAAGATGGAGGGCTTTGTACAGTTATGAGCAAGTGTCTCAGTCCCATCGGACTGTGTCGTTTTGCTTCAGACCTACCTGGATAAAGTATGTGTGGCTTCTTCTGCTTCTGAATCCCAGTTCTCTGAGCTCCTTGAGGGCAAGGACTCTCTATGGTGCAGGCTAGGTTGGTGTCCACTTTGTAGGTCCTATTTCCCTATAGGGTGGCTGCTAAGTCGCTTCAGTCATGTCCGACTCTGTGCGACCCCATAGACGGCAGCCCACCAGGCTCCCCCGTCCCTGGGATTCTCCAGGCAAGAACACTGGAGTGGGTTGCCATTTCCTTCTCCAATGCATGAAAGTGAAAAGTGAAAGTCAAGTTGCTAAGTTGTGTCCGACTCTGCAACCCCATGGACTGAAGCCTACCAGGCTCCTTCACCCATGGGATTTTCCAGGCAAGAGTACTGGAGTGGGGTGCCATTGCCTTCTCCACTATAGGGTGGAAGCCAAAGTCAAATACTAGGGAAGTAGGGTAGGAAGATTGAGTCTGGCTACAGTTCTCTGCCATGATCTATACAATTTACCTTTAGCAACAAGTCATCAACTTGATCTCTCTCTGACTTCCCATTCACTGATACCTTATTTAGTAAGCATTTGATATACATTTTTTGGTTGAATCAATGAATGCATGATATTGGTCAATTCTGATGCTTCAGAGTAGCACATAGAAAACACTCTTATATGTAGTTTTTCTAATTTTCTAACCTAATTTTTCTCAAAGTGATAATCACATTAACCTGATAGAATTAAATAAACTTCTTCTAATGTCTAGATAGCATATTAAAAAGCAGAGACATTACTTTGCCAACAAAGGTCCATCTAGTCAAGGCTATGGTTTTTCCAGTAGTCATGTATGGATGTGAGAGTTGGACTGTGAAGAAAGCTGAGTGCCAAAGAATTGATGCTTTCGAACTGTAGTGTTGGAGAAGGCTCTTGAGAGTCCCTTGGACTGCAAGGAGATCCAACCAATCCATTCTAAAGATCAGTCCTGGGTGTTCTTTGGAAGGAATGATGCTAAAGCTGAAACTCCAGTACTTTGGCCACCTCATGCGAAGAGTTGACTCATTGGAAAAGACCCTGATGCTGGGAGGGGTTGGGGGCAGGAGGAAAAGGGGACGACAGAGGATGAGATGGCTGGATGGCATCACCGACTCGATGGATGTGAGTTTGAGTGAACTCCGGGAGTTGGTGATAGACAGGGAGGCCTGGTGTGCTGCACTTCATGGGCTCACAAAGAGTCGGACACAACTGAACGACTGAACTGAACTGAATGTCTTTGTTCCCCTTCCTCTTAGCATAAACCTAATAAGTAGTCTCTTCTGTAATCAAAGGATCATAGCTGCTGATAAACTGTCTCAAGCGTTCCTCTTCTAATAGAGTTTAACAGCTCTGGATTTATAAATTTCTTTAAATGCAATGATTAGTAACTTCCCTAAAGCGTCACATAAATCACCCACTTATATCCCCAGACAATTCCTTTCAGTATGTGTCTGGGATTGACAAAAACAAAACATTAAGACATACACAAAAGACACCACTATGAAAACCTCAGAATATCAAAAATAAAGCAAAACAGTTATTTTATATTAAAATATATATATATATAACTTATTTTTGACAATGGCGATTTTAAGCAAAACTATTATGCACCTTTGTTACAGTCTCTTCTCTAAATGATAAATATTCAACAACATTTTATGGCCATTACTTTATTTTGACAATGCTTGTGGATTCCTGGTAAGTCTTAGATTATCAAATTCCAAACCTGAAGTTGAGCTGTAAACCATGACACCATTCAACATTTCCTCTGACCCAATCCAGATAACATTCCAATATCATGAAGCACTTTGGCAGTGTTTTGACTACTGCCTTTTCTCAATTGCGTTCCCAGCCTGAAGTGCTTTTATATGACCAATCCAGTCTTTTCAACTTTCACTTGCTAACAACAGCTGATTGCTCTTGTCAAAAAATCATGTCACAATAACTACGCATTAAATTCTTAACCTTGCTGATAGTTGCATATGAAGAACTGTTGGAACTAAAACAATACTGCTGTGGAATAGAAGTATTTAAAAATTAGCTTAAAATAGGTGAAAATGTCTCCCTGTTAACTCTACTTTCTTTCTCAGAAAAGTTATGCTTGCTGTTGTATTTCTAGATTGGCTGCAAGATAATCTGCATTTCCACCAATGGTTAACTAACTACTGATGGACAATTTTAGAGGTCACAAGTAAGGTCCGTTATCAAATGAAAGAGTAAAATAAGTTTTATGTTTCTGGAGAAACAGGAAAAGTAATTTATATTCTTGGCAACAATATTAATTATTGTTATGGGAACTACATTTTAGTACCTGCTTCTCTGAGTAACATCCTGAGTGCATTATCTAATCTAATTCTCTTGACAACACTGTGAAATACAAATGATTCTTCTCAACATACAGATAAAATTCTGGAGAGAAAAAATATTTTCCTTATTTTCACAGAGTCAAAAAATTAAAAAATTATAGATGAAATGTTGTGTTTTAACTACTGTTCTTTTCCTGAAAAAATTTCCAGAGTTTTTGTTTTCATTTTTTCTAAACAGTTTTGGCATTCGGATTGAAATTGTTTTCCCCTGTTGTGAAATGCAGTAAAAACTCTTGCATTAAGATAAATGGCCTATTTTATGACCAAAACAATACTTTGGGAAAAGCTGTTTTAGTTAACTTTGGATTTAGTGAGTTTGGCATCAAATATCCTCTCCTACTGCTAGATACTCTCAAGGTGTATCCCACTTATTACTTTGGAAAATACAGCTTCCATAATAACAGCCCTAGAATACTCAGTGAATTTGTCTAGTTGAACAGAAGTAAACATCTCTAGCAGAGATACTTTAGTGGATATTTTGGGATGTGTTTCATGAGGGCTATTTGTAGATCCATAAATTATACTTTGTAGGTGGCTATCAACTCTGCTCCTTGGTTATCTTGGACTCAAAGCTATACTTTTTCTGAAAAAATTAAAGAGTTTCTGGAGAGTAGAAGGAGCAAGATTCTGGCTCCTGAGAGTGAGAAAACCAAACAAGAACTCTGCTCACAGGATGAATCTATTGTTGCTGTTCAGCCACTAAGCCGTGTCTGATGCTTTGTGCCATGGACTGTAGCCCACCAGGGTCCTCTGTCCATGGGATTTCTCAGGCTAGAATACTGGCGAGGTTGCCATTTCCTTCTACAGGGGGATCTTCCTGACCCAGGGATCAAACCTGTGCCTCCTGCATTGGCAGGCAGATTCTTTACCATTGAGGATGAATGCATAAATCAAGTCAAAGCGTTTCAAAGCGTTTTTAGATTCCATATGTAAGTGATATCATTGTGGTAATCATATTGCAATAGATAAATGTATGAAATGGATATGCTGTACATCTTAAACTTACACAATGTCATATATCAATCATAATTTGATAAAAATAAAATTAATTAATATAAAAAGTGTTTCAGAGCAAGAATTTATGCATGTGGGGACAAAACAGAAATCCATTTCCTGGATCTTTTAGGCCAAAGTCACATGGTATTAGAATGGGGCTGAGCTTCTGAGTAACAGGTAAAGGTCCCTTAAGCACTTTTTAAAAGGGACAAAGGAAAGAGCTTAAGATATTTCTAAGTACATCCATGTGTGCTGGTGTGTCAGGCTGAAATGGAATGAATTTGTTTTTATTACTTAAAATTGGCTTTTCAAGGGAAAAGACACCCTTTTATTTTCATAAATTAGACTATAAGGTAGATGTCCTGAATTTCTCTTATTCCTCATATTCATGATCATATCATTATATCATCATATATAACAATGATTCTCAATTTTAGCTGCTCACTAGAACTACTGGAGAAACTTTAAAGATCCCAGTGCCTGGGCAACAATTAAAACAGAACTGCTGTGGGAACCAGGCAATAGTATTTTTTTAAAATTCCCAGGTGATTCTGAACTGAAGCCAAGCTTGAGAACAATAATCATTATTATCATTTTTCATCCTCATTCTCGTATAATTTTTACTCGATATTTAATTGTGTAAGATATCAAGCTACAGGATTCATAAGGAAAATTTCTTAAAAAGGATGCCTGCTTTGTAGCTCCTCATAATGCAGAAGTTACCATTCATTTCTTCCTTTATTCAATAATAAACATATTCAATAAATACTGATAAAGACTGGAAGCAATGCTAGATGAAGAATAGACAGTGGGAACCAGAGTAGAAATAGCTTGTAACCTCGTGGAACTTTAGTGGAACAAAACATAGAGGGGAGCATGGGATTTTTTAACTTAATTTTCAAGACTTGTGAACCAAGATGCTTATTTTAATATTTTCCAGCTCTATTCTTGACGCTGGTAGAAATCAACCAACAACCCTTCTACCTAATACATTAAATAAATTTGTACCTCCTGATGAAAATATTGGGCATTCACAATTATCTTTATTCAATGCAGTAATGATCATAGGAAAAAGACTAATAAAAACCTGAATTCTTTGTTAGCTGACTGTGTATGGTTCTATATCCTTCAAAATCTAAGTGGTCATTTAGAGATGTTAAAATAGTGATTGCAGGTGAAATATATGTTAAATGGATCTATTAAATAGATGCACAGAACATAATTAAATTAGCAAAAATGCTAGAAGAACTTGTAGTGAACATAAAGCTTTTCTTTTTTATTATAATGAAATTGTACTAGTTGATTTTTTAAAAAGTTTTGATTATGTTTCCTGGTCAAATATCATTAGCATATAATAAAGGTATCATGTGGCATACATCTGTGTCAAAATTACTGTGGGCTTTGGGGTTCCCTCGCTGGGACTAATACATAGTTGAGCTAATTAGTCTTCTATTGTTCTTTTAACAGCAAGGCCAATGAGATATTCTTATTTAAAATGGCAACATAAGAATTATTTTTTTCTCCAGTGGTCATATTTCATAGGAGGTATTTTTCTGAGCATGATATTTTAAAATCAGGTATCTTTTAATAAAGCTAATTTGCAGGTAATTGTAGGGTTCTATATGTATATGATACATTGTGAATGTTAGAACATTAATGAACACATTATAACAAGTTTCTTTTCCCTTTATTAAGCATTAAAACACACACCAAAATTCATAACAAGTGTGATGGTTATGGCTGATGCCCTTTTGACTGTTGCAATTTTGAAGATAACTTTAGTCAGCTGGAAAGCATGTGTTAAAAGGGAATAGCTCAAGTGAAACAAATTCTTGCTTTTGTCTCCAGGTGAACTGCACTGTGAAAGGACACAAAACGCATACGCGTTGCCTGAGAGGATGCAGGGCAAGAGACGGTGTTTCTGCCGAATAACTGAAAACCTCTTTCTGCTACCAGAAATATTCAAAAATTGGAAAAGCCTGTTAGTTTTTTTTTTAACAAGTGAAACAAGTCATTTGGTTTATATATATATATATATATATATATATATATATATATAGCATCTTTGTAGGATTATACATTTTTCATGTGAGTTGTCCTGGTAGATTTCCTAAAAGCTGATGCTAGAAGGCAAATATTGCTACGTGAAGGGAGGTATGACTACTCAGGTGTGTGAAATAAAGTGCAGCTAAAGCACATTTTTAAAGAAAAAAACAGAATTTAAGCAATGAAGTTCTTCATTATTTCTTATCTATTAAAAGTCTTCATTACATAGTGAAAATGGTTTACTGTTTGTTTCACTTCTTGCATTGCTTTTCAGTGAAGCTATTCTTAACATGATTTGGTGACCCTTCTTCCAATTTCTCCCCTTAGCTTGAAAGATTCTTTTCTATATTTTATATATAAATCTATATGTGTGAATATATATGCATATATATATTAGAGTAGAGACAGGTCACTGCTTTCAATTTGTTAGGAAATGTTTTCATGCAATTGAGATATCAAAATATCTGTACATAATGCCAGCTTTCAGTAAAGGTCACATTTTACAATCAGATTCTGAGAGGAAATGTACAGAATAACTTCTCCATATATTCTCTGTTTTCACACAGTAGAATGTGATATTACATTGCTTAGGTAGAAAGCACGTCTTTGGTAAAAATTGCTTTTGTTGGTAATGAAAAATGCAATAGTCCAGGAACCTAAATAACTGGAATGTTATTTAATTCGATGAGCATTAAAATATGAATTACTGGCTATTGGGGGAAATACATTTTGAATATTTTAAAATTTTTAAATTAAAAACAATGCAATAAAGGGCTTCTCCATGCTTGAGGTACGTAATGATGTTCTGGTTCTGGTGCTTTAAATTTTTAATACTGATTTCCAACACCTAACAGATAAATTTAGTGTTCCTTTCTTAATTATGTTTCTTTTCTCTTTCATTTTCCTCTTCCTTTCGGCCATGACTTGTTTCACTCTTCTTACATCCTATACTCTTCCTCTTTCCCCCTAACTGCATAAACAAAAGGTTAAAATTGTTTAGGGAAAAGTTTATTTTTACTTCATAATTTTCTACACAAGACATAAACTGTTCCAAGCAGCTAAAGGAAAGCAGAATGTGTACACCTAGGTTTATTTTGCTACGCTGGAATATTAGACAAAGAAACCTATGATTTTTTTAAACTATAAATGATTGCTGAAGTGATCATAGAATAAAACTTAATTTGCAAAATACATTTTCTTTCATACTCAAAAAATAACTCAGAACCGTTGTCCTACCCTGGACAGTGAATCAGTATCACTGCCTTTTCTTGTGCAAGATGATATACAATCATTAAAGAGAGAAAATTTCATAATTATTTTTCTTGACTGATATTCTTTCAAATGGTAGTAAAAATACCATTATATATTAAATATTTTAACACAGAACATAGTTTGTCTGGGCCTTTGAATTATAAATCATGATTTGTACAATCACAGGTGACATGCTAAATGAAATTTTCTCTTTTTTTTTTTTTAAGAAAGCAGCCAGAACCACAAAGTGATGATATAGTTTATCTTTATACCACTTATTAGCTTTCTGTAAGTTATTAAAATCAGCCAATTCCTTCAAGAAAATATAAGCAGAAAATGTAACATGTCAAATTCTAGATGTTCAGAGAATAAATCCTTTTTAACTTTGAACAAGGAATTATACAATGTCAACTAATAAATTAGAGTTCACCTTTTATTAAAAATAAATCAGCTAGAGTAATTTTACAAATTGACATACTGATAATTATAAGATACATGTTAAAGTAGAGAGATGACGCTTACTTTTCCTTGAAGTACTCATGTATATCTCAAAAATTACTCTTATCCCTAGCCATCAGCTCAACTTTCTACTAGATTTCCACTAAAAACTCTCACTTAAGAATCCTGAGTTCAGTTGCCAAAAACCAATAACAGCGAAAATAAAGTCCGATAGGTGCCCTAATACCAGATTCTACAAGACCTTGTCATTAATTATAAGGCACAAAGTATCATACCATTCATATTTATACCCACAGATTGCCTTGACCCTCCATTTTCCTGAGCCACATTGACACCACCTGGGGCAATCAAGTCACTGGCCACGTTTGTGAAACCAAATAGGACAGTCTTACATGCCAGACTCAGTTTCACCTGCTATTCCTTGATCAGAATGAAATACACACTTTAGGCCAAAGGGTCTAGCATTATAACTAGCTGCCAAAGGAGCCAGATGATGCCACTTGGAAGTGTGGAACAGTTAATTCTCAGAATAAACTTTGTCCACTGGAAAGTAAGATACAGAAAAGAATATGCAATAAACCCATAACTGCATGGGGAGGGGTGCAAATAAATCCTACCTTCTCCCTCTATTACATGAGCTGCTCTGAGGGTGTTTGTCCACACAGCTCTCCTGAGACCTTCAACATAATGAGCAGAAGCACCTGTTTGGTGCCATTATTGTGAAGCAGTTATCAGTGTGAGAATGTTTAACTTTGTACTACTCTGAATCCTTCATTACCTCACTTGTCTCATACCTCACTCTTGGTGTCCTGGATTCTTGCAACTCAAATAATCCTTGCCTTGGGCTCTGATATATAAGGAATTTGGGATGAAACACATGTGACCGGATTGCTGCTGCTGCTGCTGCTAAGTCACTTCAGTCGTGTCCGACTCTGTGCGACCCCATAGACGGCAGCCTACCAGGCTCTTCCGTTCCTGAGATTCTCCAGGCAAGAGTAGTGGAGTAGGTTGCCATTTCCTTCTCCAATGCATGAAAATGAAAAGTCAAAGTGAAGTCACTCAGTCGTGTCCAACTCTTTGCGACCCCATGGACTGCAGCCTACCAGGCTCCTCCGTCCATGGGATTTTCCAGGCAAGAGTACTGGAGTGGAGTGCCATTGCCTTCTCCATTGAGAAAAACACACAAAAATCATTCTGAATTTGTAAAGTATGTCTGCAGCCAGATTCAATTATTCAGAAAATGTATTGGTTTGGCCAAAATGTTCATTTGAGTATTTCCATAACATTTTATGGAAAAACCCAAAGGAACTTTTGGCCAACTCAGTATTAATTGGGTAGTTGGGGAAGTGTTCTGCTTAATGTGAGTCAATCAGAATTAGTATCTACTCTGACCATACATTCTATCGAAGAAGAGAGTTAATCCATGAAAACACCTGGACTGGTGTGGAAAGGGGTAGGAGGGTGAGAAGTACTGACAGTGGCAATATTGTGGAATAATCATCACAAGTAAAACTAGAAAGACAGCAAAGAAAACATGAATAATTTTGGTAGAACATGTTGGCAAGAAATTCTAAGTTTCCACATACATTTTATGTTTGGAATGACATGTAGTAAGAAGTAGGAATACTGAAGTATTTCATCATAGACAACTAGTAAAAATCTTTCTGGAAACTGAGAAATAGATTGGGAGCAGAGAAAATAAATTTACCCTTGAGATGTAGCAGAGAGAAGGATACCTGTCACAGAAGAAGAAAGATGGATTCAAGACAATCCATCTACTATATCTAATGGGAGATGTGAAATTTGAGTACTGTACACAATTTTGGAAGCTGTCTTAAAATAAAATTCCACTATTGAACTGAGGAACAAAGCAATTAAAATGGTATTTATAAAATCTAAAAGCAGAAAATATCTCCAAAAATTCATAAATGGCCAGAGGAAAATTTCATGGAAAAAACATGGCATTTGCAACAGATTGCCAAAAGGCATGGAATTTATGAAACTGGAGTAGGGAATCATAAAAAGAAGAATAATGTTAAAAAGCAACAGGATAAGAGGGAAAGACAGCAAGCTGTGATCAGGAAAGATTGTAAGAAATGAAAATGAAATAGCAGCCCTGAGCAGATGATACTGCAGTCAGTGATATAAAGGATATATAACGCTTTCTCAGACATCAAAGAAAAACAAACAAACAAACATGCACAACAACAGGAAATAAAATGATGGATATCTAACAGAAAGTCTGGAAAGCCAACATGTAGATAATTGCTAAGTGTGAAGAAGAAATTAAACCAAACAAAAATGGTGCAGTAATTGATGACAGAATATGAGAAAAAAAATCTCCAAGCCAAAGAGAAACTGATACACATTGAGGGAGGGTCACTGCATTTCAAACCAAATGAACAAAGAAACACCAGGAAAATCCCAGTTAATGATTTGATCATTAAGAAAAAAAAAATTAAATTTACTATTCAAGAGGAAAATGGATTACCTACAAAGAAACAATTTTGTATTCAATCTCTCCTTTACAACATTAAATTCCTGAATATTCTAGAATAACACCTAAAAGAATTCTTAGTAGAAAAACTAACATAAACCAAGATTTTTATAATACTAATTTGTTAGCAAAGGCAAGGGAATAATCTTCTTGGAATTCAAATGCATGAAAAACTATGCAAAAACATAATGTTGAAATTGAATGAAAATTCATTCCAATCTAATCTACCAGGAGATGAGTTAAAATTAAGATCTTAACAATGTACTTCCCTGGTGATGAAGTTATAAAGAATCCACCTGCCGATGCAAGAGACACAAGAGATGCAGGTTTGATCCTTGGGTTGGGAAGATCCCCTGGAATAAGAAATGTCAATCCACTCCAGTATTCTTGCCTGGAAGATTCCAGGAACAGAGGAGCCTGTTGGGCAACAGTCCATGGGGTCACAGAGTCAGACATGACTGAGGCACAACACAACTTCAGAGTGTGAGGACACTGCCAAATATTAATTTTATCGCTCAGTTCTAAGCCTAACTTTCTATAATCAGCTTTATAATTCTGAAGCTGGGACTCTGCAAACTGTATACATTTCTCTTCTACCTGAGGCCATACTAACAGGGGGTGCTTGAGGGAGACTAGGAAGTTGGAGCAGGAAGGACTTGCTGCTTCAGGTTTGCTTATTTTTCCTGCCAGCACCTCTCAGCAACATCCCTTCACCTCAGAAAAGACAGTTGGTTCTAGGAGGCTATCTCACTCAACAATCAGAGATCAGCCTCATTTCGCCACAGAGGGACACTCTCAGAGGTCTGAATCCCATCTTTGGTGAGATCCCTTCCTCCTCTGAGAAAATGGAGTCTTGGTGGCAGTCAAGAGTGCTCTCTCCTTAGAGATTAGGGTCCTAGCTCTGCAGGTTCAGATGTTCCCAATAGGTTTCTTTTGTTCTTCTGGCATAGAGTTGGTTGCTGTTTCTTGCTTTTACTAATTTATGTTGCCTCAGTGTTCTTGTTTGCCTTTTTAGTCCTCTAGAGCCTCTGTAACAACATTTCCCATATTATATTCTTTCAGTGAAAATAGGTCATGTGATTTCTATGTTCCTGACTGAACTCAGTATTTGCTGTCACATTAGAATGGGATTGGTTCATTGTATCCTTGACCTTGAATTCAGTGCCGAGTTCCTGCCAACTGGCACCAGGACTGTTCAAATTGCTACCTATCGCTAGTGGTAATGGAATGCTTGCTGACAAAGTATTTTGGGAATTCAAGTAGCTGCTGAACTTGACTGTTATGGAAATAACATGGCTATAGGATGAAGGAACTGGAGAATGCTTTTGAGCTACATTGGAGAATCTACAGAAAGAACAAGTCAGTCTCAGAGTTTTAAGATCCCAGTTTAAGCCAAAGCCAGAGAACCACAGAGAATCTGTGATGACCCTAAAAGAAACTTTATTTCTTATAGCTACAAGATTATCCTCAGTGAAAATTTTAGATTCATGGACATGTTGCATAAATACAACATAGGATGAATTCAGATTTGCTAAATTTTTCATGCAAAAATTTGCACAATGACACTTGGAATATCAAAGAATGCTGAGGACTCATTGGTGCTCAGAAAGGGGAGACTCTTGAACAACCCAAGGCTGTCTAGGTCTCCCTTATCGGTATAAGCTATCTGTCCTCCCATATATTTTCTGAGGATATTAGCCCTTTATTGCCTGAAGACCCAGTGAAAAGTTCCTTTGGGGCAGTTGCTCTGCAAGAGGAATCATGTTTTTCTCAAGATCTATTCCAATTCTCTTTGTTCTTTCTAGGTAAATAACTAGAACCTTGGTATATTCCAGGGGGGCAAATGTGAAGGTTAATCTGGGGGAAAGTATTGAAAATTTAGCGTGTGTATATATTAATATATCAGCATACATATTGGGATTATGTATGGGAACTAATTCTCAGAAAGATCTTGGACAAATAGAGGAAGGAATATAACACTGGACTGGATAAAATCTGCTGATATTGGTGCATTTATCTGTATTCTGAATTTAATGGGTTAGTTTATGCAGCTGAAAATGGCTTCAATAGTTTTACTTGTTTAGATAACCAAAACTCAGATTCAGTACTGACCAAAGATCTAAATGTAAGACTGGATGGATAGCAAGGAGGTCAAACCAGTCAATCCTAAAGGAAATCAACCCTGAATATTCATTAGAAGCACTGATGCTAAAGCTCCAATATTTTGGCCACCTGATGCTAAAAGCTGACTGACTGAAAAAGAACTTGATGCTGGGAAAGACTGAGTGCAGGAGGACAAGAGGGTAACAGAGGATGACATGGTGGGATGGCATCACCAACTCGATGGACGTGAATTTGAGAAAGCTCTGGGAGTTGATGATGGACAGGGAAGACTCGTGTGCTGCAGTCCATGGGGTTACAAAGAGTTGGACATGACTGAGCGAACAACAAGGAAGGCTGGATACTATAAAGCTTGGAAGGAAACATAGGCAGAATATTCTTTGACATAAATCACAGCAATATCTTTTTTGATCCACCTCCCAGAGTAATGAAAATAAAAACAAAAATGAACAAATGGGACCTAATTAAACTTAAATGATTCTGCACAGCAAAGAAAATAAAAAAATGAAAAGACTACCCTTAGAATCAAAGAAAATATTTGCAAACAAATCAACCAACAAGGGATTAATCTCCAAAACAGATAAACAGTTCATGCAGGTCTATGTAAAAAAAAAAAAAGACACAATCAAAAAGGGCAGAAGATATGAATAGATATTTCTCCAAATAAGATACACACACAATGAACGTTGGGGTGCATGTATCTTTTCAAAGTATGGTTTTCTCCAAATACACGCTCCAGAGTGGGAATGGCCAGAAAGTACATGAAAAGATGCTCACCATCACTAATTATCAGGGAAATGCAAATCAAAACTACAATGAGTTATCACCTCAAACAGGTCAGAATGGTCATCATCAAAAAGTCTACAAGCAATAGGTGTTGGAAAGGTATGGAGAAGAGGGAAACTTTCTACACTGTTGATGGGAATGCAAATTGGTAGAACTGCTATGAAGAACAGAGTGGAGATATCCTAAAAAACTAAAAATAGAGCTGCCATATGATCTAGCAACCCCACCCTTGGGCTAATATCCAGAGAAAACAACACTTAGAAAAGATGCATGCATCTCAGTGCTCACTGAAGCATTAGAAGGCAATGGCACCCCACTCCAGTACTCTTGCCTGGAAAATCCCATGGATGGAGGAGCCTGGTAGGCTGCAGTCCATGCTAAGGGTTGGACACGACTGAGCGACTTCACTTTCACTGTTCACTTTCATGCATTGGAGAAGGAAATGGCAACCCACTCCAGTGTTCTTGCCTGGAGAATCCCAGGGATGGCGGAGCCTGGTGGGCTGCCGTCTATGGGGTCGCACAGAGTCGGACACGACTGAAGTGACTTAGCAGTAGCAACACAAAGAAGCAACCTCAATAACCATCTACAGAGAAATAAAGAAGATGTGTGTGTGTGTGTGTGTGTGTGTGTGTGTATATATATGTATATATGACTAGTACTCAGCCATTAAAAAAGTGAAATAAAGCCATTTGCAGCAACATGGATGGACCAAGATTTTATCATATTAAGTGAAGTAAGTCAGAAAGAGAAAGAAAAATATCATATCACTTATATGTGTAATCTAATTTAAAAAATGATACATATTAACTTATTTTCAAAACAGAAACCGACTCATGGATACTAAATAAAAACTTAAGGCTACTAAAGGGGAAACATGAAGGTGAGGGAGGGATAAACCAGGATCTTGGGATTAATTTACATACACTACTATATATAAGACAGGAAACAACAAGGACCTACTGTACAGTACAGGGACCTCTGTTCGATATGCTTGTGATAACCTACACGAGAATAGAATCTAAAAAAGAAGTAATATATGTATCAGTTCAGTGCAGTTCAGGCACTCAGTCATGTCCAACTCTTTGCAACCCCATGGACTGCAGCACACCAGGTCTCCCTGTCTATCACCAACTACCGGAATTTACTCAAACTCATGTCCACTGAGTTGATGATGCCATCAACTGTCTCATCTTCTGTCAGCCCCTTTTCCTCCTGCCGTCAATTTTTCCCAGCATTAGGGTCTTTTCAAATGAGTCAGTTCTTCACATCATATGGCCAAAGTATTGGAGTTTCAGCTTTAGCATCAGTCCTTCCAATGAACACCCAGGACTGATTTCCTTTAGGAGGGACTGGTTGGATCTCCTTGCAGTCCAAGGGACTCTCAAGAGTCTTCTCCAACACCACAGTTCAAAAGCATCAATTTTTCGGCGCTCAGCTTTCTTTATAGTCCAACTCTCACATCCATACATGACTACTGGAAAAATCATAGTTTGACTAGATAGACCTTTGTTGCAAAGTAATGTCTCTGCTTTTTAATATGCTATCGAGGTTGTCATAACTGTTCTTCTAAGGAATAAGCATCTTTTAATTTCATGGCTGCAATCACCATCTGCAGTGATTTTGGAGGCCCCCAAAATAAAGTCTCTTACTGTTTCCATTGTTTCCCCATCTATTTGCCATGAAGTGATGGGACCAGATGCCATGATCTTAGTTTTCTGAATCTTGAGTTTTAAGCCAATTTTTTACTCTCCTCTTTCACTTTAATCAAGAGGCTCTTTAGTTCTTCTTCGCTTTCTGCCATAAGGGTGGTGAAATCTCCATAACTGAGGTTATTGATATTTCTCCCAGCAATCTTGATTCCAGCTTGTGCTTATCCAGCCCAGTGTTTTTCATGATATACTCTGCATATAAGTTAAATAAGCAGGATGACAATATACAGCCTTGACGTACTCCTTTCCCTATTTGGGACCAGTCTGTTGTTCCATGTCCAGTTCTAACTGTTGCTTCCTGACCTGCGTACAGATTTCTCAAGAGGCAGGTCAGGTGGTCTGGTATTCCCATCTCTTTTGGAATTTTTCACAGTTTGTTGTGATCCACATAGTCGAACGCTTTGGTATAGTCAATAAAGCAGAAGTAGATGTTTTCCTTGAATTCACTTGCTTTTTTGATGATCCAACAGATGTTGGCAATTTGATCTCTGGTTCCTCTGCCTTTTCAAAACCAGCTTGAACATCTGGATATTCATGGTTCATGTATTGGTGAAGCCTGGCTTGGAGAATTTGGCATTATTTTATTAGCATGTGAGATGAGTGCAATTGTGTGGTAATTTGAGCATTCTGTGGCATTGCCTTTCTTTGGGACTGGAATGAGAACTGACCTCTTCCAGTCCTGTGGCCATTTCTGAGTTTTTGAAATTTCCTAGCATATTGAGTGCAGCACTTTCATAGCGTCATCTTTTAGAATTTGAAATAGCTCAAGTGCAATTGCATGACTTCCACTAGCTTTGTTCATAGTGATGCTTCCTAAGGCCCACTTGACTTCACATTCCAGGATGTCTGGCTCTAGGTGAGTGATCACACCATCGTGATTATCTGGGTCGTGAAGATCTTTTTTATGTAGTTCTTCTGTGTATTCTTGTCACCTCTTCTTAATATCTTCTGTTTCTGTTAGGTTCATACCATTTCTGTCCTTTATTGTGCCCATCTTTGCATGAAATATTCCCTTGGTATCTCTAATTTTCTTGATGAGAACTCTAATCTTTCCCATTCTATTGTTTCCCTCTATTTCTTTGCATTGATCACTGAAGAAGGCTTTCTATTCTCTCCCTCTTATTCTCTGGAACTCTGCAATTAAATGGGTATATCTTTCCTTTTCTCCTTTCCCTTTCACTTCTCTTCTTTTCACAGCTATTTGTAAGGCCTCTTCAGACAACCATTTTGCCTTTTTGCATTTCTTTTTCTTGGGGATGGTCTTGATCACTGCCTCCTGTACAATGTCATAGTTCTTCAGGCACTCTGTCTATCAGATCTAATCCCTTGAATCTATTTCTCAGTTCCACTGTAGAATCATAAGGGATTTGATTTAGGTCATACCTGAATGGTCTAGTCGTTTTCCCTACTTTAAGTCTGAGTTTGCCAATAAGGAATTCATGATCTGAGTCACAGTCAGCTCCTGGTCTTATTTTTGCTGACTGTATAGAGCTTCTCTATCTTTGGGTGCAAAGAATATAATCAAGCTGATTTCTGTATTGATCATCCAGTAATGTCCATGTGTAGAGTCTTCTCTTGTATTGTTGGGAGAGGGTGTTTTCTCTGTGTATTCTCTTGTCAAAACTCTATTAGCCTTTTCCCTGCTTAATTCTGTACTCCAAGGCCAAATTTGCCTGTTACTCCAGGTGTTTCTTGACTTCCTACTTTCGCATTCCAGTCCCCTAAAATGAAGAAAACATCTTTTTTGGGTGTTAGTTCTAAAAGGTCTTGTTGATCTTCATAGAACCCTTCAACTTAAGTTTATTCAGCGTTACTGGTCAGGGCACAGACTTGGATTACTGTAATATTGAATGGCTTGCCTTGGAAATCAACAGAGATCATTCTGTTGTTTTTGAGATTGCATCCAAGAACTGCATTTTGGACTCTTTTGTTGACTATGTTGGCTAGTCCATTTCTTCTAAAGGATTCTTGCCCACAGTAGAGGATGTAATGGTCATCTGGGTTAAATTCACCCATTCCATCCATTTTAGTTTGCTGATTCCTAAAATGTCAACGTTCACTCTTTCTAGCTCCTGTTTGACCACTTTCAATTTGCCTTGATTAATGGACCTAACATTCCAGGTTCCTATGCATGTAGATGTATATATATATGCATATGTACAACTAAATCACTTTGCTCTACACCTGAAACTAACACAACATTGTTTTAGTAAATCATCTCTATACTCCAACACATTTTTTAAAAAACCCAAATCTTAGGGATATACGGATATTAGAATATATTATCATATATGACTTGTCCACTCCTCTTCATCACACGCCCTAAAAAGTCACAAAAAACACTCCCTTCACTAAAGAATTAAGAAAGACATTGGTGATAGATATATTAATATTCTTGAAAAACTGTGATTTCAAGTGAGTAATGGGGATCTCATTGTAGAGGCCATGTGGCAGAATCTAAGTACTAGAAAGAAGTGGGAGCATGTACTATAATTAGCAGCAGGGATTAAGTAGTCATCAAAATGTTTTGGCCTTCAGGGATCTTTCTGTATGCTTAGTTGCTCAGTGGTCTTTGACCATGAACTGTAGCCTGTCAGGTTCCTCTGTCCATGGGGAATTTCCAGGCAAGAATACTAGAGCAGGTTTTCATCTCCTCCTCCAGGGGATCTTCTCAACCCAGGCATCAAACCCATGTCCTCTGCAACTCCTGCATTGGCAGTCAGATTCTTTACCACTGAGTCACCTGGGAAGCCCCTACAACAACAACAGTCCCTAAGATTGATGGATATTTTACTAAAATATCATTTGATTATTTGATTTGTATCTGTAAAAGAAAAAATTTCAGATCTGGTAGTCAAAAATCTGATTTAAGTCATCACAAGTGGTGACATAGCCTTTTACCCAGTTTCTGGTGCTATATTCATAGCACCAGGATCCCTAGGTGGAAGAGTAGGCAGGATCTGTTAGCAACACTGCCACAAGTATATGTCATGAATCTTGTTTTACACTTGCCCCAAATTGAACCAGGTGAGCATCAGATACCATATGATACAGGTGGTGGAAGGTGTCCCACTGCCAAGGAACTTGAAACAAAACTTCTGCCATTTGTGGCAGATTGAAAAAAAGTGGCTCAGCCAAGATACTCCTGATAAGAAGGTTCCTAATTATGGCTGCTGTGCTAGGGATATAGATATACACATGTGCATGTCTGGTCTTGAGGGGGCTGGTGGCCAGCAACTCCATCCAGAAAACTGTAATGCACTGGCAGGGCACCAAGTCTGGTGTGGGGAAGGTCAGACCCCCTTAAGGTCTGTCAGACAGAGCCTCTGTAATTGCCTAGGGTTTGGGGCTAAAAGATTACAAACAAGATTTTGACCTGGAGCTGAGCTTTTCAGAGGCCAGATTGATCTTTTCAATACAGATAAGCCAGACCTGGCTGCAGGTTGATTGTACACCCTTTGTCTTGGCTGGGGCAGAGATCTGCCCTCATTAGAGTATACACTTATGGATGTGGATATTTTTCTTTGCCCACAAGGCTCATACAAGCCCCATTATTCATGGGCTTATGGATGCCTTATTCATTGCCATGGCATAAGGAACACTGCAACATTGCTCCTGGCCAAAGAACTCATTTCCTAGCAAAATAAATGTGGCAATGACTCATGGAATGTGGAATTCACCACCATTATCATAAGCTCCGTGATCAAAGCATCTGGCTAGGTGGGCTCCTGATGATCAAGTCATGGCACTCTAGATGGGTGATACCAACCTGACATTTTGGGGGGCTGATCTTACAGGATATAGTATGTACTCAGAAACAAAGACCCATAGCAGTGTTTCCCTCAAAGCTATAGTATGTGAATCTAGGAATCTAGGGATGGAAATGGAAGTGGAGCCTCTCGGTATTAAAACAACATACTTGAAAAATATTAGCTTCATTTCCTCCAGTTTTGATCTCTGCTGACTAGAGATCTTCACTTCAAATGGAGAAATGTTTTTCACCAAAGGACACAAGAAAGGCAATGACTGGAGGTTGGAAATAGTAACGAGTACTAGTAGCAATTAAAGGTTGAAATGATTATACATAAATCTGAGCTTAAAATGAAAGGTAATACAGTAATTACTCAAATGAAAATCTATATTATTAAGAATATGTTATACCTATAATCAGTACCAGAAATACCAGTAATATTGTCAAAGTCTGAGTAGTGTGTATGCGTGCAGAATTATCAGGAAGGGTGTAAAATTCTCCTGATTAAAGAAGACGCAAACATATTTTTGATGAAGACAATTAAAGTTTAAAATGCTCTTCAAAACTTAGATAGTTTTTATAAGGATTATAAACTGGATACATTTTCTAAAGCATTGGAGAAAAATTTTTGAAGAGTATAAAGGATATACATTATTTTTCTCACATAAAATGAGAGAAATAGGAAATAAATATACTTAAAAATTAAGAATATAAATGATTAACATAGTCAAAGTATATCCTTAAATTACAAATGAAATTAGGCTTGACTCATCATATTGATTCTAAGATTTGATTTTTAAAAATTTAGCTACATGCTGTTCTTGAGACATTCTAAAACAGACACACAAAAATTCGAAGTAACACAATAGTCAAATTATGCCAGCAAGTGTAATCAAAAACAGAACATGTGTTGATATTATATCGAATGTATTAATATAATATGTAAACTGAGAAAAAGTTACTTCATCTAGGTTAGGTAGTTGTGATGAGGATTAATAAAATGATACACCTATAGTATTCGTCGCTCAGTAGATTTCAATATTCCAAATAATGCTTATGAAAGTTTCATTATATTTATACTTTGCAAAAATACAAAAGAGCTCAAAGAGATTCTAAGACTTAGGCTTTAAAGAGGTGACTACATCCATTCTATTACTCTATCTAGAATAAGCTATACAGGTAGCCTTGATTATTATATTTGCTACAAGCTACATAGCATGTGACTTTGCCTCAGCATGAAGAATGTGCTTGGGATTCTAAAAGTACAGAATCTAGAATCAGAACAGAAACGCCAGTTTTCTGGTGCTAAACTTTTTGTCCAGACTATATGGATAAATATCTCCACATATACAAAAGTTAACAACTATTTGAACCAGGGAAAATTTGAAAAGGATTTTGAGAGGTGATTGTAGAGAAACTTCAATGAATAAAATCATTGCAGTCAGTGGGAAATCGTAAATATCCAGTTCCCAGATGACAATTTATTAAAATCTCTTTCAACTTTGGCTGATACAATGAAAAAAAAGATTAGAAAAAATAATTGCAAGTATTTTTAGAGGCTACATTAATTGGACATGTTCTCATAACTCTAGACATACTATTATGGTCAGCCGCATTTTACTGATGAAAAAGATGAGAATTACATGTATCCAGGGTTATACACCCTGTATGAAATGAACTAAAAGCTGTGTCCAGGTAGAGAAATTTTCAAGCTCAAAGTACTCAACCAATACACTGTACTGCCCTAAAACTCATTAAACACAGAAATGGATGGATTAAAAAATTAATTTCTTTTTTGTCATTTGTTTATATATCAACTGAGATAAATCTTAACAATGTTGTGTATCTACTCTGTGGATAAGGTTTTAACTTTTTGTGAAGGTTTTCTTAGGCAATTATTTGCTAATCCTTTCTTCCCCAGTGGTACTCTGCCCTTATTTCTAGTCTTATTTCTTATCACACTGTCCTACTTTGAGGCCTTAGAGAGCTACTTGGAACCTATTCTTCAAAAAGTATAGAGAGGGACCCTACTTAGTCTTGATTTATTCCTGTTTTAAAGGTATTTTAGGTTTGGAAACTTTCAATTATGTCATGAACGGGGAAACCTCTCTTAGGACTGGAAGAGAAAAAAATACAGTGATTTTAATTTTTTGTCCCTTAAAACAAGAAAGAAAGAATAAAATTATTTTTCAATTATAGGCTCTGTCTTGGCCTAAGGAGTTGCGATATTCAATCTCTGAAGAATTTGGCTTCCCAGGAGTGGAAATGTCAAATTTAAGCTATAGAACTCACTTGAATTAAAGCAAATTAGAAAATGCATAATTTTACTAGGTTCACATCATTTTGTTTTGGCAGAAACTTAGTTACATGCTGTTGATTGCTTTTTTTGCACCACAGTACCAAATTCACCCAATCCCAATCACTAATTCATTTGGTAAACAGTAGAGGCACATGCCAAAGAGAAAACAAAAAAGTGGGAGAAGCATTATATAATTAACTAGGGCATTAGTATTGGTGTTGTTTAAAGAAAAAGGACAAAAGAGAGCTATATTTGGATATCAGAGTGCATTCCTTTCTCTAAGTAGGTGGTCTTTGATCACTGCCCCCACTTCCCTCCACATTTAGTCATAACCTATACATCTTTCTTTAGATTTTTATGTCTCATATGTTGTTACCAAGCCAATCCTGGCAGAGGTGGGTACAAATTAAGAACTTTTAATAATCAGCTTTGCTTTCCTCCAAGTCACATGACCACATAATATGAGATACAAACTTGGGTATTCTGTCTAGGACAATTGTAAATGGAATGGGACTCTGAAATAATACACAAAATGAAGACAAAACAAAACTGTCCCAGGCAAACCCTGGATATAATTTTAGCTGCAATTTTGTACTGCACAATTTTGCATTGTATGAGACCTATCACGTGCTGTTAACTGGACCTTACTGGGTCCTCCAGGATTTGGTTCCTTCAGTCTCAGTGACTAGGTTAGTTGCTTCCAAGTCTCAGTTCTTTTCATCTCCATTGTGTCAGCTTAAGCTATTTATACTGAGTTTTTGCCTTGATTTTTAGTCTCAAATTTGGTCTGAATACTCTTTGTTCAGTGTAAAAATCTTGCTGGCAGCTTCAGCCTAAGAACTTGACTTCCTGCCTTAAACTCAATAATCTTCTGCTCTTGCACTAGAACTTTATATTTAAGCACCAATCCAGAGGCTGAGGCTTGTCCCCTCTGACTAGTCACTTGCCTGAGGCTTGAAGCTCCATGTATCCTGGTTTCTGTTGTTATTGTACTCTAATTCTTACACATTGTTTTTGACTAATTTTCTATCAAATCTCTCTCTCTTGCTCTCTCTCTCTCTCTCTCTCTCTCACACACACACACACACACACGCCATCCATGGCCTACGTAACCTTGAAGGGACCATCATTCAGCTTACCAATTGACAAATTTTACTAACAACCTTCTAAGACTATGATAGGGATAGTTTGGAATATAGAGATAAATAGAGATTCACTCATGGTAGGATGAAACTTCCTTGACAACACCCAGGGTCAGTTTTATTGTTTTGTTTTTTGCTGATGAGTTTCTAAAATTTTTTACTGATTAAACAGCCTGACCCAAAGAGCATAAAAACCTGTTGTGAACTTCTGCTTTGTGGTCACATAAACAAAAAAGTAGCTACATCAGAAGCCAAGATAGCAAAGTATCAGAAATAACTTTGAGATCTCAGGCCTACTGATTAGGATTATGATGATTCTCTTAATTGGAAAATAGAACACTGGACTTGAAACAAGCTTTACAGATAACATATGTTTTGTATATTCAAGTTTGAGGCAGTGATGGGATGCCATTTAGAGGATTAGAAATTTAGCTTTAGAGAAAGACTGAAGTTAGAGAGGTACAAATGAGAATAACTTTTATAGAGGCAACTTTTGAAGAAATGTGACTGTTAATCATTAACTGTGGGCTGGACCAGAAGAGACCCCAGCTATAACTTGGACGTAGCGTTGGAGCAGGTTGTAATAGCTTCTTTGGAATACGTTAGAGGAGAGGAGTTGGGCAGATGTAACCACTGCCAGCCAGTAGTTAGTTTTCAAGCTCTTATGAAAGAAAGCAATTTACCCAAAAATGTTCAAGTACCAAATTTCAAACAGAAATAATGTGCATTCCAAGAACTTGGAGCTATGACCATAAGTATAATAGGAAAATAAAAATTCAATAGAAAACTCAAGATTAAAATTAGTTGGTGCCAAGACAATTTACTGAGGAAAGGAATAGTCTTTTCAGCATACAGTGCTAGAACAACCAAATATCTACATGCAAAAGAATAAACTTGGGCCCATATATTATACCATATACAAGCATTAACTCAAAATGGATCAACAACCAGATTGAATGCAAAAAGAGAATGGGGTGGCAGAGGATGAGATGGTTAGATCATCAACTCAATGACATGACTTTGAGCAAATTCTGGGAGACGTCAATAGTAGAGGACAGGGGAGCCTGGTGTGCTGCAGTGCATGGGGTCACAGAGAATCAGACATGAATTAGCGACTGAACAACAATAAAAGCTAAAACTATTACACTCTTAGAAAACAACGGCATAAATTTTCATGACCTTACATTAGTCTCTTAAATATGGTAGCAAAAGTAAAAGTGATAACAAAAAAAATTGACAGACGAAAATTTAAAAGCTTTTGTAGTCTAAAGGACAACATCTGAAAAAGACAGCTACAGTTTAGGAAAAAACTTGTCAAATCATATGTCTTATAAGGAAGTTGTCCCAGAATATATAGGGAACTACTACAACAAAGCAATGAAAAATAAAACAAAATATGGGCAAGGGATCTGAATAGTTATCTCCACAACGAAGAGATACATACCGTTAGTAGGCATGTAAAATGATGCTCACATAATTAGCCACCAGGGAAATGGAAATCAAAATTACAAGATATCTTTCACATGAATCAGGATAAACATAATGAAAAAGGAAAAGTGACAGTAAGTGTTGTTAAGAATTGGAGAAATTGGAACTCTTATACACTGATAGAAAAAAAAGGTATGATGGTACAGTCACCTTGGAAAAGAGTTTGGAATTATCTCAAAGGGTTAAACATAGTTACCATATGACTCAACAATTGTACTACTAGGTATATAACTGAGAGAAACAAAAATATCGGAGAAGGCAGTGGCACCCCACTCCAGTAGTCTTGCCTGGAAACTCCCATGGATGGAGGAGCCTGGTGGGCTGCAGTCCATGGGGTCGTAAGAGTCAGACACGACTGAGCGACTTCACTTTGATTTTTCACTTTCATGCATTGGAGAAGGAAATGGCAACCCACTCCAGTGTTCTTGCCTGGAGAATCCCAGGGACGGCGGAGCCTGGTGGGCTGCCATCTATGGGGTCGCACAGAGTCAGACAATTCTACTACTAGGTATACAACTGAGAGAAACAAAAATATACATTAACATAAACCCAAATGTTCATTGCAGCACTATTTACAATAGCCAAATCATGGAAAAGCCTAAATGCCCATCTACAGACAAGTGGATAAAGATGTGTTACACATATACAATGGAATATTACTTAACCATAAAAATGAACAAAACTTGGTCATTTATAGCTATGTGGATGGACCTAGAGTTTGTCACACCGAGTAAAGTCAGTCAGGAAAAGAAAAACAAATATTGTATATTAATGCAGAAGGGAATGGGAATGGCACTAATGAGTGCTCTAATGGCTGTAATGAGAAGGGAACAGCAACCCCCTCCAGTGTTCTTGCCTGGAGAATCCCATGGACTCAGGAGCCTGGAGGGCTACAGTCCATAGAGTTGCAAAGAGTCAGACAACTGAAGTGACTTAGCACACACACACACATGGAATCTAAAAGAAATGGTGCAGATGAACCTATTTTCAGGGCAGGAATAGAGACACAGATGTAGAGAATGGACATGCAGACAAGGTACAGGGAGAGAGTAGGATAAATTGGGAGATTAGGATTAACATACATGCACTACCATGAGTAAAACAGATAGCAAGTGGGAATCTGCTGTATAGCACATGGTGCTCAGCTCAGTGCTCTGTGGTGACCTAGATGGGTGTGATAGTGGGTGGGAGGGAGGTCCAAGAGGGAGGGGATATATGAATACATATAGCTGATCCACTTCATTATACAGTAGTAACTAACACAACATTGTAAAATAATTACACTCCATAAAAAACTTGAACACAAATATTAATAGTAGTATTATTCATAATAACCAAACGTGGAAATATCTGAAGTGCCCACTAACTGATGAATGGTTAAACTAAATGTGGTATATCCTTACAATCAATGCATTTGACAATTAAAAAAAATCAAATATTCATTCTTGCTACAATTCTGATGGACATTTAAACATTACCATAAGTGAGAAGTCATTCATAAAGGACCACATATTCCATTTATATAAAATGCCCAAAATAGGAAAATATATGTAGAAAGTAGATTGCTTAGGGTTGTTGCCTGTGGTGGTGGGGGGGGCGGGGCGGGCAAGAGGAATGGGAAATTATGAGTAAGGACTCTGGCATTTCTTTCTGGGGTAATGAAAATGTTATAAAATTGCTTGTGCTACTGTAAAATTGTGCACCACTCTGTTACACTAAGAACCACTGACTAATATATTTTGAATGAATTGTATGGTATGTGAATTACATCTCAAAAAAAATGTTTAAAAATGTCTAGTCAAAAATGGAGTTTTAGTGAATGTGGACACAGAGAGCAGGTTTCAGGAAGGTGATCAAGTTTTATTTCTGTGAAACAACAGGATCAGACAGACACCAAAGGCAGAGTATTATGCTGCTGACACAGAATGTGTAAGAAAATATCTTTTCACTAGCAGAGATACGGGCTTCCTGGTGGCACAGATGGTAGAGAATTTTCCTGCAAAGCAAGAGACCCAGGTTTGATCTCTGGGTTGGGAAGATCCCCTGGAGAAGGGAATGGCTACCCACTCCAGTATTCTTGCCTGGAGAATCCCATGGACAGAGGAGCCTGGCAGGCTACAGTCCATGGGGTCACAAAGAGTCGAATGAGTGACTAAGCACAGCAAAAATAAAATGTTTGTTTTAGCCCATTCAAGCTGCTATAACAAAAATACCATAGACTGGGTAGCTAATAAACAACAGGAATTTGTGGGCAGATTTGGAGTCTGGTTAGGGCCACTTCCTGGTTCTCAGACAACTGTCTTCTCCCTGAATCCTTACATAGAGGAAGCCCGAAGAGAGCTCTCTAGGATCTCATTCAGAAAGACACTAATTCCTTTCATGAAGGCTCCATCCTCATGACCTAATCACTTCCCAAAGACCCCATCTCCCAACACTATCACCTCAGGATCAGGATTTCAAGTTATGTATTTTAGTGGGATACAAACATTCCGTTCATGGCACTGAATCGGTGAGTAGTTTCAATTAACATGAAAATTATCTTATAAAATAAATGTCAACTATTCTACATCAAATCTCCTCCCTCTTATCTTCTCTAAACAGGGTTTGAGCTAGACTCTAACTTTTATGTAATTTTTGGCTATTAGAACAGTCTACTTTTGGTGTTACAGTATTAGCCACTTAAGTTTAAAATTTAATTCTCACATTCAGTGCCAAGCTATTTGCCTCTCTTCTCCCAGGAACAGAGCTGGAAAAGAGGGAGCTGTTGTCTGGATCTCAGACATATTTTCTTCCTCATTCCCTTTGACCTATTTTCTACCCCTTCTCACTTCTCCCCTACCTCATCTCACCACCTTTTAGCCATGGCTGTCTTTGGGGTGGTGATGAAGGAAATTAAGAAGGAGAACTGTGCAATGCTTGGGAGCAGACTCTTAGGTGCACAAACAAAGAGCCTCAGGGCCGTGCCCTTTGCACTTTGATGAGGACTTGACCTGCAGAAACGTTGTGCCATTCCCTGCCCACGTGAACTGGCCTTTATTTACCTTTTCTCTGGTCTCTTCCCCAATACTAGTATTACTGGCTTCTTTTGGCAAAGGATCACAATCCCCTCCACTTACTACCCTGCACTGGCTACTCAGTTCAGTTCAGTCACTCAGTCGTGTCTGACTCTTTGCGACCTCATGAATCACAGCACGCCAGGCCTCCCTGTCCATCACCAACTCCTGGAGTTCACTCAGACTCACGTCCATCGAGTCAGTGATGCCATCCAGCCATCTCATCCTCTGTCGTCCCCTTCTCCTCCTGCCCCCAATCCCTCCCAGCATCAGAGTCTTTTCCAATGAGTCAACTCTTCACATGAGGTGGCCAAAGTACTGGAGTTTCAGCTTTAGCATCATTCCTTCCAAAGAAATCCCAGGTCTGATCTCCTTCAGAATGGACTGGTTGGATCTCCTTGCAGTCCAAGGCACTCTCAAGAGTCTTCTCCAACCACACTTCAAAAGCATCAATTCTTCGGCGCTCAGCTTCCTTCACAGTCCATCTCTCACATCCGTACATGACCACTGGAAAAAGCATAGCCTTGACTAGACGGACAGAGTCCTTAGGGTGGCCCATATGTGTGTGTGTGTAAGAAAATAAATGTCACAGAACTGTGGAAACAATCATATTACTGGCACTTAAAATCATACCTCATCATGCCAAGGTAAAAATAACTTGGAACAACAGATCTGACTTTGATTAAGAATACTGTGGGAAACAGTGAGACTGAAACCATATATTTGTAAGTTCTTCCATCTAATGCTCTCGTGCTAACTATATAGTGTGTAGCTACTCAATCTATGAGTTGGTCAGGCATGAAAAAATCTTGCTTCTCCTTATGCCCTCTTTTAGTACACAATTTTGGATCCACAATTTGTAACTTCTCTAGATGCCAGCCAACACAGATTTTTGGACAGCTTTCAGAGCTACAGAGGAAAAGTGGGAACCCGTGAGTGGGAAGGGACACTTCAATACCATTTGTCTTCAGATTCTGAAGTATGACTCTCACTTAACTACCAGCCAGAGAAGGCCATATGCTGGAAGAGGCACACAAATGAGAAATGAAAAGACTTTTACTTATTTTCATTTCATGTACATGTGGGGGAAAAAACCTGTAATTTAACCATTCTTGAGTTTACCTGACCGTGGCATACATAACTGGAAGGAGATACTGAATCTTGTTTTTATAATTTATTACTATTATTTACCAAAATGAAACAGGGGAATGACAATCCAGATGAAGAAATTACACCACAGGATGAAATACACTAAGTCCTTGAAACTGAACTGCACCCTAAACTACTGACCATGTTTTCCAACTAACTGCTCTTCTAACTGCATGAAAAGAATATGCTTGTTGTGTACCCTGATGAAGGTAAGAGTGTGGGCATGGTTTCAATAATTTTTTTTTTTTCCCCCTTCAGGAAAAGTGTGAACACAATCACCTTCCACCAAAGGTTATGCAGTAGAGTTTCCCACATTTGGAGAAACTCCAGGGTGCAATCTCACCCTGGGAAAATCACCCTCGTGATCATGTAAGTATCAGTAAGTTTTTTTAGTTTTCCAGACTTGAAATCATACCTTTACATCTTTGGGACAGAAGAAAGTCTACTACCTCACTTTATCCCCAACCCTGACTTTACATGGCTAAATTCTCCAATGTGTTCCTAACTCATCCATCTTCTTTTATTTTCTTCTTAATTTTCATTTTCATCCTTTGTATATGTATCAGGTAGACTAGCTTTCCTGAACTCCACCTATCTTAACACTTCTGTGCTTGAGAATCAAATAGATCTTTCTTGTCCATCAAATCAAGTCCAGTCATGTGAACTTGGCACTTTATTTTGCAATAGTCTAACTACCAGCATCTGCTTCCACTCCCATATCTTCACCTTATTCCACATATTTCAAGTTCTTTTCCACTTTCTATCCCACCTCATCACCACCTGGAGCATCTTCACCCACTTTGCTCCCTCCTCCATTGTCTCTCAGCCATGGTTAATCGATTTCTGTTGCCTGGAGAGATTCTGATATGACCCTCCCCCCTCACCCCTTTAAGAATCATAGTTTTTATTTATCCTACTAGACAGAGATTTGTAAAGCTTTGCTTTCCTTGATTTGCATTATGAAAGCTAAAGTTATTGGTTTGGATCTCTTCTTAAATATAAAATTGTTGTAATATTGAAGATGTAATTTTTTTTCATATAACACTTTTCCTCTCTACTTCAAAGAAGCTGATATTCTTCCTCTTTTGAAAATCAAGATACTTACATCCTTGCATGTCAGTATAATCTTAGTCTTCCCTGAATATCATCTTTATTCACCCTTCTTTGAACTCCTATGGCACTTATAAATGACATACATTTATTACTTATTTCTTGTGTGCTATTTTTAATTCTTCAATGAAATGAGTAAACTTCTTAAGAATATCAGCTATGACATATTTCTCAATATTTTCTTCTAGCTTAATGCCAGGCATATGATAATTGTTGAAGTTCCTATTATCAATTCATTCTGCTCAATAGTTGGGAATTTCTATTAATATCGTAAAAATGTGACTGTCTGAATTATGACTACTCACTAGTGTTTGTAAAAACCAAACACACTGATAATCTATGTATTTATAGAAGGAAAATTACAGTCTCTAGGCTCTGGGCAAATTTTGTACACATGCAAAAATACTCAGAAAAATAACATTAGGGATAATGAACTGTATGTTTCTGAGTTGAATGAGGTTTTCAAGGTAATCACTACCATATATTTAGTGACAAGTTCTCTCAATGCCTAACAGTTTCTGGGAATCTGTGGATGGTTTACTCATTAAACTGTTGCTTACAATCTATTCCTGACTTGTTTTTCCTATACTAATTTATCCCTTCACAAATTATCCCTTGTTCAGAAAAAAAAGGTGTATGAGAAATACTTTCCACTCATCTTGCCAAACCTGTTAAGAAACATTCCATTTGTTCTTCCAAAGCTAATGTTTACCTTTTCTAATAGACATGACTTTCATCTGAAGTCTGATATTTTAGTTTTCATTTACCACTTTAGAAGTAATATTTTGACCATGTTATATAGGTATTCACCACCATTACTTAACTTCACTGAATTCTATATCAAGTGAGATTATGAAACAAATCACTGGAATATACTGATAAGAAACAAATTATTTTCAAACTGTTTTAGCATGCACTTAGAGTACCCTGCATTTTCACAGGTATATGGAAAATTCTACAGTGTTAGAAAAATGCCTTTTATTTATTTTTTTGAGAAAACAAGCTTTGTTTTCTAAATAAAGTTTAATAATATATTCAGAAATGATATTCTCATGTCCTTGGTTTTTAAGTACTCAAGGAAGAACTAATGCCTTCTGGAATTTTACTCAAATGAGTTACGAAATATATTACTCAGTAGGGGTTTTTTTCTTTTTTAGGAAAAAAAGTAAACATGCTATTTCATTTCTTGATAATTCAAGCACACTTACAACACAGTCACTTGTTCTTTCATAGAGCACCAGGCTTGACCTCATATATGTGTAATAAATGGTCTTCCAAGATAATGAATGTTTTCAAGCATTCTTTTGATTTATGTAGTTGGCTCACCGATTATTCCCAGGGAAAATGAGGTGGAATACCTCCAAATATGCCCTTCTCACCTTCCTCCTCACACCTCTCTTTCCTGCCAAAATCTTGTTTTCACAGTTGTATTTTGTTACTGATGTTCACTCTGTGTGGTCCCTTTCTAATAAGGAAACAGAAGAAACACCCTAATTTTCTCTCTTACTGTAATTTAAGACTCTCGGGAGTTTAGAGGCCCAGTGATTTGCTCTCAGCGTCACCCTTTCTCTCTTCCCTAGACCTGAGCCTATTGGATGGATGCAGAACATCAGGTGCCCCTGACTGGGGATGGAGCAGATGCGAACCTGGTGCTTTCCTCTAGGTGTGTTTACATTGCAGTCCAACCTTTATGGCTGAATCCTCAGATCAGTCAGTGAAACAATTTGTTCTTTCTAATGAATTATTTAGCTGGTTAAAATAGCAACCCACAGTCCTGAACGTATAGGGTTAAAAGGTGATTGTGTAAGGATACCCTAAATTATTGATAAAAATATGTACAGTAGTGTCAGTATACATCTTGGAAAACACAAATGTAATGTTATGTGGCTCTGCCAATGTGCAGAGAGCATGCAATGCAGACAACATTCTTGCCTGTAATTTATCACTCGGATATACTGTACGAGAGAAGCTCTAAATGAATATTTCTAAAATATTACTGTGTTGAATGAGATTCAAATTTGGGGAAAAAATCAATTCTTTTAAAGAAGCAGATACATTGGAAATAAAAAACAAAACCCTAAACATGTTGAGCTTAGCTTAAAACTCTGCTATTAACGCATCCCTTTGGAATATAACAGAGAACAATACATTCTCACAGTGCAACAGTGCCCTTTGTTCTGCAATCCTAGAGCACTTAACAACGAATACAGTTAAAATTAGCAACAGAGCAATAGATATCCTAAAGGAATTATGGTAGACAAATGAAAGCAAAACAAATCAGCTTAAAGTTTAGACTGAAGAAATGAACCATGGGGCCTTCTCTATTGAATATCATAATGTCTTCCAAGTCAGAGCCTGCATGACTACAGATTTATAACTAAATTTGAAGTTGGCTGCTAAGAACAATAACCACAACATAAACTGATCTTCATATTATGTCCTATGTACAGGCACCGAGAGCAGGTGCGGGCATGCTAAGTTGCTTCAGTTGCTAAGTTGTCTAACTCTTTGCGACCCCATGAATTGTGTGTAGCCCACCAGTCTCCTCTGTCCATGGATTCTCCAGGCAAGAATACTGGAGTGGGTTGCCATGCCCTTCTCCCGGGGACCTTCCCAGCCCACGGATGGAACCCATGTTTCTTATGTCCCCTGCATTGGCAGATGTATTCTTTTTTCTATCCATGGCTCTAGACAACCACTGATCTGCTTTTGCATTGAATTAAAATTCAATTATATGATATATATTCGGTGTCTTGCTCCCTTCACTCAGCATGATACTTTCAAGGCTCATCTATATTGTTCCATGTATAAAAAAAAATCCATGCATTTTAATTTCTGAGTAGTATTCCATTGTATAGATACAGCACATTTTGTTTATCCATTTACCTGCTGATGGACATTTGGGGTATTTCCAGCTGTTAGCTGTTGTGAATAAGGGAGTTAGCTATAAATATTTGTTTACATGTATTTGTGAAAACATGTTTTTACTTCTCTTGGGTAAATACCTAGGAGAGGAGTATCTGGGCCATATGATAGGTAGAGGATTACATGTTTAGTAACTGCCAAACAGTTTTTCAAATCAATTGCACACATTTACATTCTGACCCCATTTGTCAGACTTGGTGCTGTTGGCAATCAAAAATGTGTTATGATATTTGGCAAAACTAATACAATTATGTAAAGTTTAAAAATAAAATAAAATTAAAAAAAAAAAAAAGAAGATACTACAGTAGTTCAGGTAGACAACAGTAAGGCCCAAACTAATGTGGCGGGTTTTAAGGATAGAGGATTTGTCTTTGTAAATTATCTTCCTTGGAGGGAAATATGGACAAACCCTGGTGATTTACTGTTTATTGAATGTACTGCCATGAGGAATGAGGCAAGAGTTACTCCTAGTATGCTAGTAAAGCCAGTGGTGTCAATTTGAGCTTATGCTCTACCCTCACTTGGTTTTAAGACAAACTCACCATTGTTTTGCAAACAAGTAACTCACCAGAACTCCATGTGTGGAAGAGACATGAGAACCTCTGACTAACCTAGTTAGTGAGTCAGAAGGGAGGTATTTTGCAGTCAAACTGACAAGACTTAATTCACTAACGAAGACTCAATTGTTGGAGGGATGCAGCTTATTTTCTGTCTCACAGATTTATCTTTGGTCCACTTTCCTCTCGACTATGCTATAAGTTCTAGGGGAAAAGATCATTTAAATAAAAACTTTGCAGAATTTGTAAAGCATCAAGAACCATCATCAATTGCCTTCTTTGCTTTGTCTCATCTGATTTTTGTTTCTTTCTTTCCCCTTTTCTGCCTTCTTTTGAGTTGACAGACTTTTGGGATTCAATTTTAATTCTTCTTCTGACTTTTAGCTATATTTCCATGCATTTTTTAATGGTTGCTCTAGGGACTATATTATGCATCATTAACTTATCAGAGTCTATTCAGAATTAATATTCTACTTCTCATAAGTTATAGGAAATTTGGAATAACATAGTTCCGTTTGCCTTCTGTCCTTTGGGCTAGCATCTTGTGTATATACAGATGTAAAAGCCACACAAGTTATGCTTCGTTTAATGTTTAAATGTTTAAATTGAGAGAAGAAAAACACGTATTGTATTTTGTAATTTTCCACAAATCTGCCATTTTTAGAGGTTTTCATTAGTTCCTGAAGATCAGAACTTCCATCAGATAGCTTGACCCTTCTGCCTGAAGAACTTTAACATTTCTCCTAGTGATCTGCTGGTTTTAGATTCTATTATCCTAAATATAACTTTAAAGTTATCTCAAAATGTTTTCATTTACTTTCATTTTGGAGGGGTATTTCTCATGAAAAATAAAATTCTAGGTTAACAGATTTTAATGTTTCTCTCATTACTTTAAAGGTCATCCAGTTGCTTTCTGATTTTTTTTTTCTTTTCTAGATTACAAGACAGATATTATCTATATCATTAGCTCCATGTGTGCAATTTTTCTCTGGATGGCTTCAAAATTTTCCTTTTTTCTTTAGATTTCAGCAGTTTGACAACATGTACTCTGACTGCTATTCTTGGTATTTATCCTGCATGGGTCTGCTGAGATTCATGAATTTGTAAATGAATGGTTTTCATCAACTTCAGGAAGTTTGGGGTCACTATTTCTTTAAATAGACTTTTTTTTTTTCCTACTTCATTCTCTCTTATTCTGGGACTACAATAATATATATATCCAACAATTGTTTGACTTTATCCCACAATTTGCTAATACTCTAATTTTTCTTCAGCTTTTCCCTCTGTGTTCTTAAGATTATACAATTTCTACTGATCTTTCAATTTACTGACTTTCATTTGCCATCACTAATCTGATGAGTATTTAGTATACTTTTAATTTCAGTTATTATACTTTTTTAATTCTAAAACTTCAATTTCCATTTGGGATCTTCTTTATGGTTTTCTTTTCTCTGCCAAGATTTCCCATCACTCCATTTATTTAGCTATGATTTTAAGTCCTGAACATATTTATACTAGCTGTTTGCCTGCTAATTCCAAATTTGGGTCATCTTAGGTTCAATTTCTATTTACTGCTCTTGTTTCTGTGCATATATAACTTATCCTATTTCTTCAAATGTCTATCAGTTTTTGACTGTGTGTATTTATCAATGGATACAGTCAGTTCATATGTTATACATATTATATCTATAATATGATATATAATATTTATATTGTATAACATTTGTATGATATAGAAATACTTGATCCCTTCTATTTATCTGAAGCGAGTTTATTTCATTCTAGCTGGCAGTTGATTTGACTGGAGTCAAACTCTGTGGTCTTTCAAGAACTGATTATCTTTACCTAACTTTGGTTCTTCTCCAGTGTCTTCAAGTATCAGTAGATTTAACTTTTTAACATTTTGCTTAAATTTTATACTGCTATTTATGGAAGGATAAGTTTAACCAACCTGCTATACCATGACCAAAAAATGAATAATTTATCTGGTATGATTTTAACAGTTTATAAAAGACAGATATTTGCTCCCCATTTGCCCTAGCACCACATGAAATTTTGGAGAAGGCAATGGCACCCCACTCCAGTACTCTTGCCTGGAAAATCCCATGGACAGAGGAGCCTGGTAGGCTGCAGTCCATGGGGTCGCTAAGAGTCTGACAGGACTGAGCGACTTCACTTTCACTTTCATGCATTGGAGAAGGAAATGGCAACCCACTCCAGTGTTCTTGCCTGAAGAATCCCAGGGATGGGGGAAGCTGGTGGGCTGCCATCTATGGGGTCGCACAGAGTCGGACACGACTGAAGCGACTTAGCAGGAGCAGCAGCAGCAAGAGCTCCTCAGGGGAAGAAATAACCTGCTATAATAGAGATATGAATGAAGTACTAAGAGCTCAACTGACGTAACTCCCTCTGGAGAAGCTAGGCATTTTTCTGAGATGACACTGGGTCTTAGAGAAAGAATAGAGTTTGACAGAAAATGTAGTAGTGTTGCAGGAAGGCGGACCCCTTCCAGGGCCTGAAACTGGGCTCTTGTCTAACACTCGGAAATGAATTGTCCGAGGAGACACATGTGCTGACAAAGCAAGAGATTTTATTGGAAAGGGCACCCGGGTGGAGAGCAGTAGGGTAAGGGAATCCAGGAGAACTGCTCTGCCATGTGGCTCGCAGTCTCGGGTTTTATGGTGATGGGATTGGTTTCCCGGTGGTCTTTGGCCAATCAGTCTAATTCAGAGTCTTTCCTGGTGGCACACGCATCGCTCAGCCAAGATGGATGCTAGCAAGAGGGATTCTGGGAAGTGGACGGACACGCAGTGTCTCCTTTAGACCTTTTGCGAACTCTTCTGGTTGGTGGTGGCTTATTAGTTCCTTATTCCTTATCAGGATCTCCTGCCATAAAACAACTCATGCAAATGGTTACTAGGGGCCTGGTCAGGGTGGGAGGTTTCAATCAGTGTGCTTCCCCTAACAGCAGGGCTTTGCTCCTTAGATAATGGTGAATTAACAAAGTCTAAAATCTAAATGAGTTAATTTTAATTTTAGAAAGTTAGATCTGACAACAGTGTATAGGATAGACCAGAGATAAATGGAAGCACGTGAAAGTAGGAGATTATTCCAATAATTGAAGGACAACATAATGATTAAGGTAGTGATCAAATGAACAAAAAGTAATGGTGATAGTTGAGACTCATTTCTCAGTTAAAAGTGGTGAGCAGTCACATCTGGACTGTGAAGAAGAAAGTTAAGATTGAATCAAGGATTTCAGCTTGGGGGATTCAGAGAATGTTGATTCACTCATTCATTCAACAAACATTGAATGACTACTGTATTCCAGACAACAATGCCCTAGGTCCTGAGGGTATATCAGTGAATAAAATAGACAAAAATACTCCCTCCCTAAGGGAAGCTGACAAAAATAAATAAGGAAAAATGTGTACTATGTCAGATGGTTTTAGGGATATTTAAAAATAAAATAAAAGAGGAGAGGAGAATAGGCAATGCTGCAAGCAGATTGTATTTTTGAATAGGTGGTCAAGAGAGATCTTACTTAGAAGAGATCAAAAAAGGGATGGTGAAAGAGTCAGTCATGCAGTTATCTGGGAGAAGAGCATTTCAGGCAGAAAAAAAAAAAAAAAAAATAACAGCAAGTGTAAAGACCTTGAGATATGCTCAGTTACTGCAACAAAGAAAAGAGCCTTAGTAACAGATGTCTGTGTGAATAAGCATGTGTATACAATAATGAGAAATGTTGGCTTCTCTTTTAGACAAGCTAGACATGAGGTACCTAAAGGAATACTCAAATATAAACAGACTAACCTATAAGGCTCCATCTAGATTAGGAGCAAGATCTGTGTAGGAAAACAAATTTGGAAATCATTGTGAAATGCTGTAAGTACTCTGAATCCAGTGCTCATTCCTCCATACCAGGAGGAAGCAGTTTAAAAAAAGTGCACTTTTGTGTGAAAAGTGCCAATTTCTGTCATGTTGACAACTGCATTAAAAAAAAAAAAATGGTTTGGGATATTAGAGTTAGTCCTAAGGCTGGCACACTCCACGGACTTCATAAAAAGAAAACACATGGTCACAGAACTATAAAGTAAGCTCATATAGGCCTAACCCTTACATGCTAAAATCATAGGCTCAGATGTGGGTTATGCTGATTATCAAAATGTCATTTATCCCATGTCATTAGTGTATTTGACATGAGAGTGCTACTTTAGCTTCAGCTGTGGTAGGAAAGCAAGCCTAATGGCCAGGGACATCGGGTTTAGCAGTTCATTAGAACTCCAGAAGGTACAGCCCAGATATATACAGCCTAATACACTCCTAGAACTGGATGTGGGACATCTTATTTATTTTTTCACTACCATTTTGACATCTAAGAAGACAGGAACTTGCTAAGAACAGGACAAGAAAAGCCTTCTCAATTTATTACAGCATTCTTGACAGTTATAATTACCTGACTCTGCCTAATAAATGTTTAGTGCAAACAAAACCAAGTGACTGATGAAACACCATATAGTTTGTGCATTCTCACCCATTTTGCCCACCAATCACTGGAAAGAAACTTTGCTACAAAAACGTTCTTGCTGAGTTTCTGTACACATGCTTTTTCCAAGAGAAAATATGTTTGAGGTAGCCCAATAACTGTTTCAGAACCTCATTAAATTTGAATATATGTTTATTTGAATCACTTTGCTGTAGGAGGAAGGTGGGGTGGGGTAGAAGAGTGGGTAGACTACTTTGGAGTCTCCCACAAAGGGGTGAGATAATCATTTTCAGGGCTGAAGCAACAGCAAATTCTACCTGAGCAAAGGTTTTGTGAAACCAGCCCTGGATAACATACAAAGCCAAAACCTAAGCAGGAGGGAATCAGAAAGACTAGAGGTGAGACAAGGGCAAGTGCAAAGTGGGCACAGAGTCAAGAGTTTGGATCCTGGGAGAGAAGACAAAACATTAACAGGTAGGACCAAAGGTGAGTTATTGAAATTGGACTCTCACAATAAAGTAGATATCAGCTGTCACTTGTGATTTGCTATTAGGGAGCTTGGCACTTAGCCAGGCTGTTAAGGATTTGTTAGTAAATGCGAGCTTTTGTAAGAGACATTGGGAGAGTTAAGATCTTTTGTATAGATTATTCTTTTCATTTTTTAAAAAAATTTATCTCATAACCCTCTGCTTTAGGATTTTCCTTTATGTAGAATGTCCTTAGTACCTAGCCATCCCATGAATGACTGAATTTTTTACTTTTCATTCAAATCTCACCTAAAATGTAAGCTCAACCAAGAAGCTAGACTACACAAAAAAGCCATCTAGGATCTCCTCTATAACATCTCTTTATAGAACCTGCCAACACTAGCCTCCTTTCCCTTTTTTTCTCTATTCCTTTCTGCATTTCCTTCCTTTGTCCACTTCCTTGCAGTAGACTGCAAATTCCATAATGTGTGAACCTTGGCTGACTCATTTACTATGGTAGCTGCAGCATATAGAAGGTTATGTGATTTTAGTTAAATTCTGGAGCAAGACAAAGATGCCCACTCTTACTACTTCTATTCAACATAGAATTAGAAGGCTGAGTCACAGCAATCAGACAAGAAAAATAAATAAAAACTATCCAAATCGGAAGGGAAGAAGTAAAACTGTCATTATAATGAAGATGACATGATACTATATATGGAAAACCCTAAAGACTCCATATAAAAACTACTAGAACTGATAAATGGATTCAGCAATGTAACAGAATACAAGACTAACACACAGAAATCAGCCATATATATATATATATTTTTTTTTTTTTACACTAACAATGAAATATCAGAAAGGGAATGGAAAAACACAATACCTTTTAAAAATCACATCCAAAAAAAAAAAAAAAAAAGCTTATAAATAAACTTGACCAAAGAGGTGAAAGACTTCTATCCTGAGAACTATAAAGCATTAACAAAAGACATTAATAGATGATTCAAAACAATGGAAAGATATTGCAGGCTAAATTGGCCATACTATCCAAAGCAATCTTCCAATTTAGATATTTATCAAATCACCCATGATATTTTTCATAGATCTAGAACAAATAACCCTAAAATTTTATAGGGAACCATAAAAGACCCAGAATTGCCAAAACAATCCTGAGGGAAAAGAACAAAGCAGGAGACATAACCCTTCCAGACTTCAAACAATACTACTAACTACAGTAATCAAAGCAGTGTGGCACTGGCACATAAACAGACATACAAATCAACGAAACAGCGTGGAGAGCCCGGAAATAATCCCATTCATCTATGGTCAACTAATCTTTGACAGAAAAAGGCAAGGATATAAAATGGGGAAAAAATGGTTTCTAGTGGTGCTAAGAAAGTTGGACAGCTGCATGCAAATCAATGAAGTTAGAAAATACCCTCACACTATGCACAAAAGCAAATGCAAAATGGCTTAAAGACTTAAACATACGACATTACAGCATAAAACTCCCAGGAGAGATCACAGACAAAATATTCTTTGACATAAATTGTACTTGTGCTTTCTTAGGTCAGACTCCCAAGGTAATGGAAATAAAAATAGAAAAATAAACAGAGAGGACCAAATCAAACTAACAAGTTTTGCCCATCAAAGGAAACCATAAACAAAACAAAAAGACAACCGATGGAATAAGAGAAAATATTTACAAATAATGCAACTGACAAGGGCTTAATTTCCAAAATACACAAATAGCATGTATGACTCAACAACAAAAAACAATCCAATTGAAACATGGGCAGAAGACCTAAATAGATGTTTACATACAAAAGGCCAATAGGCACATGAAAAGATGTTCAACATCACTAATTTTTAGAGAAATGCAAATCAAAACAACAATGAGGTACTACCTCACTCTGCCCAAAATGACCATCATTAAGAAGTCTACAAATAACAAATGCCAGAGAGGGTGTGGAGGAAAGGAAATACTCCTATACTATTGTGGGAATGTTAAGTTGGTGCAGCCACTATGGAAAATAGTACGGAGGTTCCTCAGAAAAACTAAAAATAGAATTGTCACATGATCCACTAATCCTACTCCCGGGTCTATATCCAGATAAAACTATAATTCAATAAATCACATGTACCTCTATATTCATAGGAGCACTATTTACAATAGTCAAGACAAGGAAACAACCTAAATGTCCATCAACAGATGAATGGATAAAGATGATGCAATACACATATACAATGGAATACTAATAACCATAAAAAAGAATGAAATAATTCAGCAATATGGATGCAACTAGAGATTATCATACAAAGTGAAGTAAATCATAAAAAGACATTACTTACATATGGAATCTATAATATGATACAAATGAACATATCTATGAAACAGAAATAAGACTCACAGACATAGAGAACAGATTTGTAGTTGCTAAGGGGACAAGAGGAGAGATGGACTGGAGTTTGGAGTTAGTAGATGCACACTGTCATATATAGGATAGATAACAACAACGTCCTGCTGTATAGCACAGAGAACTATCTTCAATATCCTGAGATAAACTGTAATGGAAAAGATATTTTTACAATACAGCGAGATTGAAAATTATATAAATATCTTTAAAATGTTGTTTTCACAGTAGATTTAATGATATAAAAACATTGACAACATAACATGTGAAAAGTGCAGGTTCACATTAAAGAACAAAAAGCACAGGGTCTTACTTACAATCAGTTCAGCTCAGTCATGTCCAACTCTTTGCAACCCCATGAATTGCAGCACACCAGGCCTCCCTGTCCATCACCAACTCCCGGGGTTCACTCAAACTCATGTCCATCGAGTCGGTGATGCCATCCAGCCATCTCATCCTCTGTCCCCTTCTCCTCATGCCCCCAATCCCTCCCAGCATCAGGGTCTTTTCCAATGAGTCAACTCTTCGCATGAGGTGGCCAAAGTATTGGAGTTTCAGCTTTAGCATCAGTCCTTCCAATGATCACCCAGGATTGATCTCCTTTAGGATGGACTGGTTGGATCTCCTTGCAGTCCAAGGGACTCTCAAGAGTCTTCTCCAACACCACAGTTCAAAAGCATCAATTCTTCGGCACTCAGCTTTCTTTATAGTCCAACTCTCACATCCATATATGACTATATATGAGCCTTGACTAGACAGACCTTTGCTGGCAAAGTAGTATCTCTCTTTTCAATATGCTATCTATGGTGGTCATAACTTTCCTTCCAAGGAGTAAGCGTCTTTTAATTTCATGGCTGCAATCACCATCTGCAGTAATTTTGGAGCCCAGAAACATGAAGTTTGACACTGTTTCCACTGTTTTCCCATCTATTTCCCATGAAGTGATGGGACCAGATGCCATGATCTTCGTTTTCTGAATGTTGAGCTTTAAGCCAACTTTTTCACTCTCCTCTTTCACTTTCATCAAGAAGCTCTTTAGTTCTTCTTTGCTTTCTGCCATAATGGTGGTGTTATCTGCATATCTGAGGTTGTTGATATTTCTCCCTGAAATCTTGATTCCAGCATGTGCTTCTTCCAGCCCAGCGTTTCTCATGATGTACTCTGCATATAAGTTAAATAAGCAGGGTGACAATATGCAGCCTTGACATACTCCTTCTCCTATTTGGAACCAGTCTGTTGTTCCATGTCCGGTTCTGACTGTTGCTTCCTGAAGAGGCAGGTCAGGTGGTCTGGTATTCCCATTTCTTGAAGAATTTTCCACAGTTTATTGTGATCCCCACAGTCAAAGGTTTTGGCATAGTCAATAAAGAAGAAAGAGAAGTTTTTCTGGAACTCTCTTGCTTTTTCGATGATCCAACGGATGTTGCCAATTTGATCTCTGTTTCCTCTGCCTTTTCTAAAACGAGCTTGAACTCTGGAAGTTCATGGTTCACGTACTGCTGAAGCCTGGCTTGGAGAATTTTGAGCATTACTTTACTAGCATGTGAGATGAGGGCAATTGTGCAGTAGTTTGAGCATTCTTTGGCATTGCCTTTCTTTGGGATTGGAAAAAACTGACCTTTTCCAGTCCTGTGGCCACTGCTGAGTTTTCCAAATTTGCTGGCATATTGAGTGCAGCACTTTCACAGCATCATCTTTCAGGATTTGGAATAGCTCAACTGGAATTCCATCACCTCCACTAGCTTTGTTCCTAGTGATGCTTTCTAAGGCCCACTTGACTTCACATTCCAGGATGTCTGGCTCTAGGTCAGTGATCACATCATCGTGATTATGTGGGTTGTGAAGATCTTTTTTGTACAGTTCTTCTGTGTATTCTTGCCATCTCTTCTTAATATCTTCTGCTTCTGTTAGGTCCATACCATTTCTGTCCTTTATCGAGCCCATCTTTGCATGAAATGTTCCCTTGGTATTTCTAATTTTCTTGAAAAGATCTCTAGTCTTTCCCATTTTGTTGTTTTCCTTTATTTCTTTGCATTGATCACTGAGGAAGGCTTTCTTATCTCTTCTTGCTATTGTTTGGAACTCTGCATTCAGATGCATATATCTTTTTTTTCTCCTTTGCTTTTCGCTTCTCTTCTTTTCACAGCTATTTGTAAGGCCTCCTCAGACAGCCATTTTGCTTTTTTGCATTTCTTTTCCATGGGGATGGTCTTGATCCCTGTCTCTTGTACAGTGTCATGAACCTCATTCCATAGTTCATCAGGCACTCTGTCTATCAGATCTAGTCCCTTAAATCTATTTCTCACTTCCACTGTATAATCATAAGGGATTTGATTTAGGTCATACCTGAATGGCCTAGTGGTTTTCCCCACTTTCTTCAATTTAAGTCTGAAGTTGGCAATAAGGAGTTCAAGATCTGAGCCACAGTCAGCTTCCGGTCTTGTTTTGGCTGACTGTATAGAGCTTCTCCATCTTTGGCTGCAAAGAATATAATCAATCTGATTTTGGTGTTGACCATCTGGTGAAGTCCATGTGTAGAGTCTTCTCTTGTGTTGTTGGAAGAGGGTGTTTGCTATGACCAGTGTGTTCTCTTGGCAAAACTCTATTAGCCTTTGCCCTGCTTCATTCCATACTCCAAGGCCAAATTTGCCTGTTACTCCAGGTATTTCTTGACTTCCTACTTTTGCATTCCAGTCCCCTATAATGAAAAGAACATCTTTTTTGGTGTTAGTTCTAAAAGGTCTTGTAGGTCTTCATAGAACCATTCCACTTCAGCTTCTTCAGCATTACTGGTTGGGGCATAGGCTTGGATTACCATGATATTGAATGGTTTGCCTTGGAAACAAACAGAGATCATTCTGTCATTTTTGAGATTGCATCCAAGTACTGCATTTCAGACTCTCTTGTTGACCATAATGGCTAAGCCATTTTAGATTTATTAGTTTTAAAGTTTCCATAGCATGTTCTTTACTTTTTACTTAAAATAAAGTCTGAAGAATATGACTTCTCTGTGATTTGTAGTTGTTTTATTTTTGTGGACAGTGTGTGAACCATAATACACAAAAGAGAGAGAATAAGGTTCTCGCGACTAGTAACAATGTCTGGGATTCCTCTTGGGATGGATCTGGCCACACCGGCCAGCCTCCTAGAGGTACAGAGCTCTCAGAACACAGCCTTGCTGACTGGAGAGGAAATGGGCAATGATGGGTATATGTTATCCATATGTCACCATTGTCTTTAACTCTGGGGTACAAAAAAGTTTAAGTTCTAAAATTCCAAATGTTACTAAAAATGGAACAGATAATAATCCATTACTTTGGGTAGCTTGATACAAGAAAGAACAAGGTGTAGCTAAGTTTGTCAAATAAGACATAGGAAATTCTTTCTTTCCATATTTAAGAAAGTTCAGGGAGAGGGAAGTCTTTGGGCTTTTGTCATCCTTTCTTGGATCTTGGCCTGACTCCACAGGACAGGAAGAGTTCTGCTTTTGCCCACTAAGGCCTGTCATCACTTGTGTTTTTTAGATTAAACTCGGAGAAAAACAAGGCATCACACCTGGAAATTTAGTGATGATTATTTGCTCTGACTGACCATGCTTTATTGGTGAAGTAGTTCAGGCCCAGGGAGATTCTGGGACCAAACAGAATCTGATAGGTTCTAGCTAAGCCCCTCACCAACACCATGTGCTGCATCCCCACCTCACACATGTCTCAGAGCGACTGTCTCCCAGCCAGCCAAGTAGGGCTAAGTCAAATCACTGAGGGAGGGAACTTGTAAACACAGAGCAACTCTCATCTGAGTTCAGGAGACCCATAGTGAGAAGGTTCTGGGTGCCAGACTTTCCTCCTTCAAGGCTGAATAAACACAGATCCTAGGCCTGACCCAGCCTAGCCTACTAATGTCCTAAGATTTTTAGGAATCCAGAAATGAAGCAATCTAATCTAAAACGCACAGAGCTGATTAGGTTGAATTTTAATCATTTCCAATAGCATTTGGTCAGGACTCAGAATTTTAGTGTCACAGTATTAATTGAGGGAAAGCAAATATATGCCAAAGCCTTTGACTGTGTGGATCACAAGAAACTGTGGAAAATTCTGAAAGAGATGGGAATACCAGACCACCTGAACTGCCTCTTGAGAAACCTATATGCAGGTCAGGAAGCAACAGTTAGAACTGGACATGGAACAACAGACTGGTTCCAAATAGGAAAACGAGTATGTCAAGGCTGGATATTGTCACCCTGCTTATTTAACTTCTCTGCAGAGTACATCATGAGAAACGCTGGGCTGGAAGAAGCTGGAATCTAGATTTCTGGGAGAAATATCAATAACCTCAGATATGCAGATGACACCACCGTTATGGCAGAAAGTGAAGAGGAACTAAAAAGCCTCTTGATGAAAGTGAAAGAAGAGAGTGAAAAAGTTGGCTTAAAGCTCAACATTCAGAAAACGAAGATCATGGCATCTGGTCCCATCACTTTATGGGAAATAGATGGGGAAACAGTGGAAACAATATCAGACTTTATTTTTCTGGGCTCCAAAATCACTGCAGGTGGTGACTGCAGCCATGAAATTAAAAGACACTTACTCCTTGGAAGAAAAGTTATGACCAACCTAGATAGCATATTGGAAAGCAGAACATTACTTTGCCAACAAAGGTTCATCTAGTCAAGGCTATGGTTTTTCCAGCGGTCATGTATGGATGTGAGAGTTAGACTGTGAAGAAGGCTGAGCACCGAAGAATGGATGCTTTTGAGCTGTGGTGTTGGAGAAGACTCTTGAGAGTCCCTTGGACTGCAAGGAGATCCAACCAGTCCATTCTGAAGGAGATCAGCCCTGTGATTTCTTTGGAGGGAATGATGTTAAAACTCCAATACTTTGGCCACCTCATGTGAAGAGTTGACTCATTGGAAAATACTCTGATGCTGGGATGGATTGGGGGTGGGAGAAAAAGGGGACGACAGAGGATGAGATGGCTGGATGGCATCACTGACTGGACCGACGTGAGTCTGAGTGAACTCCAGGAGTTGGTGATGGACAGGGAGGCCTGGCGTGCTGCGATTCAGGGGGTCGCAAAGAGTCGGACATGACTGAGTGACTGAACTGAACTGAACTGAAATATACATAAAGACTGAAGTGAGGAGACAACAGTTTAAATCTTTCATTAAAAAAACGAAGGTATTTCCACCCTCAAGACAGCATGGTCCTGGATCAGGAACAGGACAGAAAGCCCAGAGATAAACCCATGCACCTATGGTCACCTAATCTATGACAAAGAAAGCAAGAATATCCAATGGAGATAAGATAGTCTCTTCAGTAAGTATTGATGAGAAAACTGGATAGCTACATATAAAAGAATGAAATTAGAACACTCCCTAACGTCATACACAAAAATAAACTCAAAATGTATTGAAGACCTAAACGTAAGGCCAGACACTACAAAACTCTATGAGGGAAATATAAGCCGAACACTCTTTGTCATAAGTTGCAGCAAGATCTTTTTTGACCCACCACCTAGAATAATGAAAATAAAAACAAACAAACAGGACCTAATTAAATGCAAACGCTTTTTCAAAGAAAATCATAAACAAGATGAAAAGACAATCATCAGAATGGGAGAAAATATTTGCACATGAAGCAACTGATAAAGGATCAATCTCCAAAATATACAAGTAGCTCATGCAGTTTAGTATCAAAAAACAAAAACAAAAAACCAACAACCCAGTCAAAAAATGGGCAGAAGATCTAAACAGATGTTACTCCAAATAAGATATACAGACAGTTAACAAACACTTGAAAAGATTCTGAACATCACTAATTATCAGAGAAATGCAAATCAAAAAACAATGAGATATCACTGCACATTGGTCAGAATGGCCATCATCAAAAAATCTACAAACAATAAATACCGGAGAGGCAGTGGAGAAAAGGGAACCCTTATACACTGTTGGTGGGAGTGTAAGTTGATACAACCATTTTGGAAAACAGTATGAAATTCCTTAAAACTAAAAATAGAGCTATCATATGAAACAGCAATTATACTTCTGGGCATATACCCAAAGAAAACCATAATTCAAAAAGATACACCCCAATGTTTATCACAGCACTATTTACAATAGCCAGGACATGGAAGTAACCTAAATGTTCATCAGCAGAGGAATGATAAAGAAGATGTATTACATGTATACAATGGAATATCACAGCCATAAAAATTGGGTTATTTGTACAGATGTAGATGGACCTGGAGTTTATCATACAGAGTGAAGTTAGAAAAACAAATGTATTAATATATTAATGTATATATGTAGAATCTAGAAAAATGGTATGAGTGATGTTATATGCAAAGCAGAAATACAGACACAGATGTAGAGGACAAATATATGGGTGGGTGTGGGAGAGACTGGATGATTTGGATTGATACATACACACTATTAATATTATGTATAAAGTAGATAACTAATGAGAACATACACTCTGGCCAAGGAACTTTGCTTAACACATTGTGATGACCTGCATGGGAAGGAAGTACAAGAGGGAGGGAATGTATGTATATGGATGGCTGATTCATTGGCTGTACAGTAGACACTAACACAACATTGTACAGTAATTATATTTGAATAAAAATTAAAGTAAAACAGAGACACTTTAAACGGTGCAAGTCTTCAATGTTGGGCAGTAGGGTAGTATATGTTGGGACAAATTAGGCCTTAGAGGGTATTGGAATACATATGAAATAACCAACACAAGACTTCTCATATCTGCATTTTCTTTGGAGGACTTCTACTCAGTAATAAACTAGATATTACTATTCTATTCTAAATTTGGTCAAAGTTTACAAAGGGTGAAGCTGCAGTTGAAAATTCATTTTTGCAAGAAGTAATGTAATTGGCTGAAGGACTTTCCTATAAGAAAAGGAACCAGGAAATGACATGTTAATTTAACCTTATAAACTATATTTTAAAAATAACAGAAAGAAAAAATGGCTGAAATGTTAACACCATATGTAAAAGAGAGGAAACAAAAACCCAGAAATGTATTTCCAGTTTTGAATGAGTCATAAACAAACAAACAAACTAACAAAAACTGTGAGGAGGTGAAAAAAAACATTATATAGTGGGTGGCAATTTCTTTTGAAGTAATCGTATACTAAGGTGTATAACTGTACAGTTTGGAGAAGTCTGCTGATTCTCATACACTTGATTGCTTATGGGCAAACAGGTTAGTATAAAACGATGGAACAAAAAGATGTCATCATTTTTCCTTATCAAATTAAAAACAGTTGTAAAGGTAAACTTTTAAACACCTTGGCAAGTGTGTCTCAACTGCTGCTGATCATTGTAATAGAACTTGCTGGTAAATATCATTCTACATTTATGTATTTAAAAGAGTGGTACTTTTTTTTTTTCATTTGGCTGGAAGATGGTAATCATCGGACAAGTGCTCTCCTGATGATTATAGGAGGGAGCAAAACAAGAGATCAAATGCTTCTCACCCTTTACAAATAACTGTCTGCAAATGTGTGGGTTTGTCAGAATCCCAGAAAATAGTGAACATTTCCCAGCTGGTAAAGCACTGCTCCTTTAACTCTGATGTCTGTCTCTCATCATGGTGTACAAATTATTTAGCAACTGCCACATTATTTATAGGTATGCTGCTACTGCTAAGTCGCTTCAGTCGTGTCTGACTCTGTGCAACCCCATAGACGGCAGCCCACCAGGCTTACCTGTTCCTGGGATTCTCCAGGCAAGAATACTGGAGTGGGTTGCCATTTCCATCTCCAACGCCTGAAGGTGAAAAGTGAAAGTGAAGTAGCTCAGTCCTGTCCGACTCTGAGCGACCCCATGGACTGCAGCCTACCGGGCTCCTCCATCCATGGAATTTTCCAGGCAAGAGTGCTGGAGTGGGGTGCCATCGCCTTCTCTAATTTATAGGTATGAATTGCACATATTAATCTCATAGTAATTCATCAGGAGGGTTTGTGAATTAACAGTGTACCACACAGTAAAATAAAAAAGCTATACTTGCAAAGTGGATTTAGGTTGCTATTGTGAATTAGATTTGATTTTTTCCCTAAACAATACTTCTAGAACACTGCATGTGGCCTTTTAAGGTTGAGAACCAAGATTCTGCAGAGTGAAGAGAATAATACTAGTATCCAGAAAATCCAATGGAATGCTCTAAAAGACAGAAATGTGGCCCCCAAATGGGAACCTCTGGTGAAATTGTCCAGTTCACTGCCTCACTTTTCCAATTCACTTTGGGTGAAAGACAGACATACCCATAATGAACAAATAAAAATGTGTTTTTTCTTAGTGAGAACTCTGAAATATACAGACTCTTCAGCAGAACCATGTTGATAGGGAAGATAGTAGGTCTTATACTAATAGAGTGGCAAGTTGTGAAACTATTTCATCAATCAAAAAATAAGAATCTGACTCAGATACACCATAATTCATTTTTAAAACCTGGGAAAGAAGGAAGAATCTAACTTCCCCACAGTAAGACATAAGAATGTCACCGTGGACCTAAGAGAAAGACAGTCGCAAGTTTGTTTGCTAGTAGACTCCTAGGGAGCTGAACACAAAAATCCAATAAATAATTAGCTCTCCTGTGACAGGCTTCTGAATTACTGTGATACATTAATTGGACAAAATTAGCATGAATTAAGGCAAATAAGTATAACATGTAATTTATTACTTACTAAGCATGGTGCTGCAGTGGAAGCTTCGGATTTCCCTTAAGATTGCTTTAACAGCTATAATGCATTCCTTAATTTACTCTGTGGAAAATCAATTTTTTCAGAGTTCATTAAGCACCAATATGTTACAATGCAACTCTCTGGAGCATAGAGCCTCAATACATTATGCAAATCCATGCCAGTGTGGTACCAATATGTAAATAGCAGTAATATTGTCAGCCTCCTATTGATAAGACTGACCAGAATGAGAAAACCTAGAACTTCTTGAATCTGTTGACTTTGTGCATGTTGTGGCTGTTGCACACTGTCCTTTGCTGACTACTGAACCAGTACTTCTTTGCAAGAATATCAAAGCTTTTGTCAATGGCTAGTAGCAATGTCATTTCTTTTTAATTCCATGTCTTCTTGTCTATGTCAAACCACAAATCAACAAGTGTCTACTAAGTATACAGTTTGGCCTCAGTGGGCAGAGCATGGCCCTGCCCATCAGAACAACACCCGGTTTCCCCCTCCGTCAGTCTCTCCCATCAGGAAGCTTCCATAAGCCTCTTATCCTTCTCCATCAGAGGGCAGACAGACTGAAAACCACAATCACAGGAAACTAACCAATCTGATCACATGGACCACAGCCTGTCTAACTCAATGAAACTATGAGCCATGCCTTGTAGGCCATCTGAGATGGATGGGTCATGGTGGAGAGTTCTGGCAAAATGTGGTCCACTGGAGAAGGGAATGGCAAAAGACTTCAGTATTTTTGCCTTGAGAACCCCATGAACAGTATGAAAAGGGAAAAAGATATGACACTGAAAGATGAACTCCCCAGGTGAGCAGGTGCCCCAATATGTTACTGGAGATCACTGGAGAAACAACTCCAGAAAGAATAGAGAGGGAGCAAAAGCAAAACCAACATCCAGTTGTGGATGTGACTAATGATAGAAGCAAGGTCTGATGCTGTAATGAGCAATATTGCATAGGAACCTGGAATGTTAGGTCCATGAATTAAGACAAACTGGAAGTGGTCAAACAGGACATGGCAAGAGGGAACATCAACATTGTAGGAATCAGCGAACTAAAATGGACTTGAATGGGGGAATTTAACTCAGATATCCGTTATATCTACTACAGTGGGCAAGAATCCCTTAGAAGAAATGGAGTAGCCCTCATAGTCAACAAAAGAGTCCGAAATGCAGTAGTTGGATGCAAGCTCAAAAACTACAGAATGATCTCCATTCGTTTCCAAGGCAAAACATTCAATATCATGGTAATCTAAGCCTATGCCCTAACCACTAACACTGAAGAAGCTGAAGTTGAATAGTTCTGTGAAGACCTACAAGACCTTTTAGAACTAACACTAAAAAAAGATGTCTTTTTCATTATAGGGGACTGGAATGCAGAAGTAGGAAGACAAGAAACAGCCTAGAGTAACAGGCAATTTTGGCCTTGGAGTACAGAATGAAGCAGGGCAAAGGCTAACAGAGTTCTGCCAACTTCAGCTTCTTCAGTGTTACTGGTTGGGGTATAGACTTGGATTACCATGATATGGAATGGTTTGCCTTGGAAACGAACAGAGATTATTCTGTTGTTTTTGAGATTTCATTCAAGTACAGCATTTCGATTCTTTTATTGACTATGAGAGCTACTCCATTTCTTATAAGGGATTCTTGCCCACAGTAGTAGATATAATGGTCATCTGAGTTAAATTCACCCATTCTAATCTATTTTAGTTCACTGATTCTTAGAATGTCAACGTTCACTCTTACCATGTCCTGTTTGACCACTTCCAATTTGCCTTGATTCATGGTCCTAACACTCCAGGTTCCTAAGCAATATTGCTCTTTACAGCATCGGACCTTGCTTCTATCACCAGTCACATCCACAACTGTGTGTTGTTTTTGCTTTGGCTCCGTCCCTTCATTCTTTCCGGAGTTTTTTCTCCACTGACCTCCAGTAATATATTAGGTACCTACTGACCTTGGGAGTTCATCTTTCAGTGTCATATCTCATTGCCTTTTCATACTGTTCATGGGGTTCTCAAGGCAAGAATACTGGTTTGCCATTCCCTTCTCCAGTGGACCACATTTTGTCAGAACTCTCCACCATGACCCGTCTGTCTTAGGTGGCCCTACATGGCATGGCTTAGTTTCACTGAATTAGACAAGGCTGGGAATACCAGACCACCTTACCTGCTTCCTGAGAAGTCTCTATGCAGGTCAACAGCAATAGTAAGAACCAGATGGAACAATGCTTTTTTGAAACCGGGAAAGAAATACTGCAAGGTTGTATAAAGTCACCCTGCTTATTTAACTTATATGCAGAGTACATCATGTGAAATGCTGGGCTGTATGAATCACAAGCTGGAATCAAGACTGCCAGGAGAAATAGCAACAACCTTAGATATGCAGTTGATACCATTCTAATGGCAGAAAGTGAAAAGGAACTAAAGAATCTCTTAATGAGGGTGAAAGAAGACAGTGAAAGAGCTGGCTTAAAATTCAATATTCAAAAAACGAAGATCATGGCATCTGATCTCATCATTTCATGGCAAATAGAAGGGGAAAAAGTGGAAGCAGTGACAGATTTTATTTTCTTGAGCTCCAAAATTATTACAGACAGTGACTGCAGCCATGAAATTAAAAGACACTTGCTCCTTGAAAGGGAAGTTATGACAAACCTAGACAGTGTATTAAAAAGCAGAGACATCACTTTGCTTGCAAAGGTCAATATAGTCTAAGCTATGGTTTTTCCAGTAGTCAGGTATGGATGTGAGAGTTGGACCATAAAGAAGGCTGATGTCAAATAATTGATGCTTTCTTATTGTTCTAGGGAAGACTCTTGAGAGTCCTTTGAATAGCAAGGAGATCAAGCCAGTCAATCTCAAAGGAAATCAACCCTGAATATTCATTGGAAGGTTTGTTGCTGAAGCTTCAATATTTTGGCCACATGATTTGAAGACTTGACTCATTGGGAAGGATCCAGATGCCGGGAAGATCGAAGGCAAATGGAAAAGACGGCTGGAGAAGATGATATGATTAGATAGCATCACCAACTCAAAGGATATGAATCTAAGCAAACTCTGGGAGAAGTGGAGGACAGAGGAGCCTGGCATGCTACAGTCCATGAGGTCCCAAAGAGCTGGACACAACCAAGCAACAACAAGAATAATATAATACAGGGAACTCTACTCAATACTCTATAGGAAGACAATCTAATAAAAGAGTATATATATATATATATACACACACACACATATATATATATAACTGATTCACTTTTCTGTACAGCAGAAATGAACACAACATTGTAAGTGAACTATCCTCCAATAAAAATTAATAACTAAAAATACGAAAATACAATCAGTGAATTCTTTAATATATATTTTGGCAGTAATTTTTTGGATTTGACACCAAAAGCAAAGGCAACAAAACAAAAGTAAATAAGACTACATAAATGAAAAAGCTTCTCACAGCAAATAAAATCATAAACAAAATCAAGTGGCAATATATGGAACAGGAAAAAAATATTTACAAACCATATATCTGATAAGGAGTTACTATCTAAAATAAGTAAAAAAAAAAAAATACAATTCAATAGAAAAGAAACAAACAATCCATAAATAAATGAGTAGAGGATCTGAATAGATATTTTTCCGAATAAGACAGATGGTCAGTATGTATGTGAAAAGTGCTCAATATCACTAATCAGGGAAATGCAAATAAAAACCACAGTGAGATGCCACCTCACATCTATTAGAATGGCTATTATCAAAAAGACAAAAATATTTAAGTGTTGGTAAGGTTATGGAGAAAAGGGAATACAAATTGTGCACTGTTGGTGTGTAGGCAAATTGGCTCAGTTATTATGGAAAACAGTATGAAGTTTTCTCAAAAATTTAAAAATAGAACTACTATATGATATAGGGAGTTCACGTCTGTGAAGAAAATGAAAACACAAAGGGAAAATATACATACATCCTATGTTCATCCACAACATTATTCACAATAGCCAAGATATAAAAACAACAAAAGCACCAATTGATGAATGAACTGTCAAAGAAAATATTGTCTATATCTTTATTTATATAATGGAATATTATTCAGCCATAAAAAACAATGAAATATTACCATTTACAATAAAGTGGACAGAACTTGAGGGCATTATGCTAAGTGAAATAAATCAAAGAAAGATAAATACTGTATGATTTAATTTACATGTGAAATCTAGAAAACAAAAAACAAAACCGTTGTAGCTCAGCTGGTAGAGAATCTGCCTGCAGTGCAGGAGATCTCAGTTTGATTCCTGGGTCAGGGAGATTTGCTGGATAGGCTACTCATTCCAGTATTCTTGGGTTTTCCTGGTGGCTCACCTGGTAAAGAATCCACCTGCAATGCAGGAGATGTGGGTTTGATCCCTGGGTTGCAAAGATAACTTGGAGAAGGGGATGGCTACCCGTTCACTTTTTGGGCCTGGAGAATTCTGTGGTCTTTGTGACCATGGGGTTGCAAAGAGTCAGATATGACTGAGTGACTTTCACGTAATATACAGCATGGTAACTATAGTTAATAATAGTATGTTATAAATTTTAAAGTTGCTAAGAGTGTAGACCTTAAACATTTCTTCATCACAAGAAAAAAATTTTTGTAACTATATATGGTGACATGTAACTAGAGTTATTGTGGTAATCAGTTTGTCATATTTAAAAATATCAAAGCATTATGTTGTATGCTTGAAACAAACATGATATTATATGTCAATTGTATGCCAGTAAATAAAAAAGAAATAATAAGTGAAAAATTTTGAGAAAATTAAAGATTCTTAAAAAGACTATAAAATGTTTTCATGGTATACCATTATAATCAATGCTTTCCCCACATTTATTATTATTATTATTTTCCTTTAATAAAATAGCTAGTCCACTGAAAGATGGTGTAGACTTTGTTTTCAGACAATCTACTTTCAGTCAATTAGTCTGAAATAAAAAGATTCAAATTCTGTATACTTGATTGGATTGGTAGTAATATTTTCTACCCTGTAAAGCACTACCTGATTATAAAGTATACTGATAGCTGATTAGTTACTTAATTGTCCACAAATTGGTCATCATGATAGTCACTGAAAAAGAACCACATTTTGGAGGAAAAGTCCTGATTCCTTATTTTATGTAATAAACGACTCTCCTACTAGTTTTAGTAAAGAAGTGATGGCTGAGGCAGTGAATGGGAAGTAGGTAGTTTATCTTTTCACTGATAGAAAAATTGGGATGAGGTCTTCAAAACTGTGGCATTTCTCATCTTAATGGACTCCATTACAGTATGCTGTAATTTTGCCTAGAAATGAGGTGAGTTTGGATGCAAGTGAAATTTGATTATTGAACAGTTATATAGTTTACATTTGACTAATTTTAAAAGGGGAATGATGGAAAGCATGTGGAGAATAAAACTGATGAGAATTGGAAAAAAATTAACTCATAATTCAAAAAATTATGAAAATGAAAAAAACAAACCACTAGGTAATAAAACTAAAATGTATATACATATATATGCTGCTGCTACTGCTAAGTCGCTTCAGTCATGTCCGACTCTGTGCGACCCCATAGACGGCAGCCCACTGGGCTCCTCTGTCCCTGGGATTCTCCAGGCAAGAATACTGGAGTAGGTTGCCATACATATATATAATTAAATAAAATAAAAACCCTCAAAACCTCTACTAAAATAAGTAAAAAACTACAAAGTAGAAGTAAAAAAAAATCTGCTAAATTCCATATAATGCCTTGAAGAAATCACTAGCATATGTCGATGACCACTAGACATCATGTTTTCATCACTGCATGTTTAGTACCTAAAGGAGGGGTAGGTTGGGAAGCTTACTGGAAAACTAATCTTTAAAGACTGTCAAAACATTATTAGGGCATCAAAATATCTATGGAAACATCAAGATGGCTAAAATGGTATCACCATTTTTCGTCTCAGGAAGAATAGTCTATGAGGCAGAAAGAAATATTGGTTGTGGACTGGAAGATGGAATAAAAGCATGGTGGATTCTCTTATGCAGTGGGTATATGTCTCTTGGCTCTTTGACTTTGCTGAAGGAGATGTTCACCTATGGAACCAAACTGATTCACACTAAGAAGAGGTGATGAGCTCCATCTCAGTCTAACCATCCAGAATGATCATCCCTTTCCATTTTCCCTCATGACATCCTCAGCCTTTACTCTTAATGCATGGTAAACAAATATGTAAAAAGAATCATTTTTTAAGAATACACTAGTGATAAGGACGTGCTTGAGTGTCTCACTGTTCTTTTGTCCCCACAATAGGTAAACATGGCTAAACTGATGTTTTCTGGTATTGTCACACTAGAATAATTGAAGCATTTTTCAAATCATCTGGGAAGAAACCAGGTGTTAAAGAGGCTGAGGGAAATTACATTTGCTTGTGAAAGGTTTGATTCTATGACTTCATGACTGTATATGGACATAGGTTATGTGGGAATATCCTGACACCTCTAGAATGTTTTAACCACAGCCAGTTAAATTCTGGCAATAAGAGCCCATAAATATTTATTTTAGAATGTAGGATTTGTGAATGTGTTTGACAAACAAATACGATGATAAGTGCAACAAAGCATGACTCAAAAAGCATTTATAGGTCAGAGTGTTAGGATATATCAGGTCTCTGATTTATAAGGAGTAGCTAGAAATGAATTTACATGATAGAATACAGCATTTACTGCCTGTAGAGTACATAAAATGTTAATACGATCTGTACCGGAGAAGTTTATGTGACTTTTATTACAAGTACTTGGTTGTTTCTGTGTGCTTGACAGTTATCTTTTAGGGTCATTGTGATACTCATTTTAAAAATTAATACTCTCAGATCACATTTGCATCTAAGTATCAGGTAAATAACATATTGTGAAAGATTACACTGTTAATGAGAATGTTTTTATAAATGTAATAGCTATGAAATCGTTTTATGATTTGTCATCTAAGTAGTGCTATTAGAATGAAAGCTTATAAAGATGACTTATTCCTCGCTTTCTGAGCAAATTTTTCTCTTTTTATATAACTATGTGTTCTAAAAGTACTTTGCATAATAGAATTTCTTGGTCTAAGATTGATAATCTTATGTGTTTACTTATGTATTTAATAATAGTAATGTTATATTTGTATAGTAGTTTTAATGTTCTGCTTTAACATCTATTATGACATGCTGTAATTACAAAAGTCATACAAATAAATCACTTTTTAGGATAATTTTATAGAGGCTTTTAAAAATACAATCATTGAGTCAAATGTCTGAATTCAAATCCAGTTTGTGCTTCCCACCTACACAAAAAACATATTACAATGCCTAACATTTATTGAGTACTCACAACAACTAGCCATTGCGTTTTACATAGTTTATTCAGCTTAGTCCTCACAATGATCCCTGGCATGGGTACCTTTACTGTTTTCTTCTTTATAATTTAGGAAATTGAGGTTTAAATAGATTAAGTAATTTGTCCAAGGTTACACAGCTTATAAATGACAAAGCTAAAGTAATGGAATCCTGGCCCATCTGATCCCAAACCCTGATTTTAATCAAAATATTTGATTATATCGCTTTAAACAGAGTGACTAGGAACATGGTTCCCACAGAATCACACTTGTTGTCAATGATCCTGCCTACCTGAAACCTAAACTGTGAACTTTATGGGAGCCACATGAGGACCTTAATATTTAGTTTATTTCTTATATCCATCACTTTCTTTTGGAAGAAGATTTGCCACAAGGTTTTGCCATAATCTCCATTCTAACACTACCATCCTAACACTAAATAGAAAATAAAAGTTCTAAAAAGAAGATTTTGTTTCTCAGTTTTAATGTTACTGATTTTTCACCCTCTAGTTCTAAATGAGAGAAGTTAGATTTAGAAGTATTCACCCAAAAATATTTTGGGAAATAAGAGTCCTAGAGTAAATTAAATAGGGCAGCCCAAGGAAGCATGGTGTGAGAAAGACATTCAAACGTGGTATGTGGAGAGCCATAAAGACTGAGCTGATGCTCGTCTGAGTAGAAAATAAGGGAAGTATAACGACTAGAGGAAAGGTATGGGAAAAGGGATTGGATGATCTGAGCAATTCAGTTCTAAGGAGGCAGTTGTAAATTTGGCAAGGAAAGAAGGTGAGCAGAGAGTAATTAAAATAACCAGGTTCAACAATGTCCTAGGAACTTTATATGTGTGTCTTGTGTGATTTACTGAACAACCTTGGTAGGTAGGAGTAAGCACCACCATTTTATAAAGAAGGAATGGGCTCAGAGAGGCAAAGTAACTATGGCTAGTATGTGGTATTGTATTTAGGCCAAGGACCATCAGACTCTACAACCCATTCCTTTTCCACTGCCCTGAACATGACAGTAGTTATGTAGTGGCTGTAATTAACAACTAAGTATATGCAATGGCACCCCACTCCAGTACTCTTGCCTAGAAAAGCCCATGGATGGAGAAGCCTGGTGGGCTGCAGTCCATGGGGTCACTAAGAGTCGGACATGACTGAGCCACTTCACTTTCACTTTTCACTTTCATGCATTGGAGAAGGAAATGGCAACGCACTCCAGTGTTCTCGCCTGGAAAATCCCAGGGATGGGGGAATCTGGTGGGCTGCCGTCTATGGGGTCACACAGAGTCAGACACGATTGAAGCGACTTAGCAGTAGCAGCAGCATATGACTACTTACAGGAAACATGCAGGACTGAACATTAATATACTTTAGGTCACCTAAATAAGTGGCCAAAAATGTTCATACCTTAATAGAAATAAAAACAAAAATAGACAAATGGGACCTGATTAAGTTTACAAGTTTTTGTACAGCAAAGGGAACCATGAACAAAAGACAACCTACAGAATGGGAAAAACTATTTGCAAATGATGCAACCAACAAGGACTTAATTTCCAAAATATATAAACAACTCATACAACTCAACAACATAAAAACAAACACCCCAATCAGAAATTAGGCAGAAGAAAATTAAAAATTCAGTAGTCAAATATACAGTAATCTCCCTACTGGACATATACCCAGACAGAACTATAATTCAAAAAGATACATGCATTTGTATGTTTATCCCAGCATTATTACAATAGCCAAGACATGGTAACAACCTAAATGTTCATTAACAGATGAATGGATACAGAATATGTGGTAAATATATACAGTGGAATGTTACTCATAAAAATGAAATAATGTCATTTGCAGCAACATAGGTGGACCTAGAGATTATCATATTAAGTGAAGTAAGTCACAAAGACAAATCATTTATATGTAGGAATCTAAAATATGACACAAATGATCTTATCTATGAAACAGAAACAGATTCACAGACATAGACAGGAGATTTGTGGTTGCCAATGGGGAGAGGCATGGAGAAGGGAATGATTGGGATTTTTGAATTAGGTAATACAAATTATTATATATAGAATGTATAAACAATAAGGTCCTATCATATGGCATAGAGAACTATATTCAATATCCTGTTATAAACCAGAATGGAAAATAATATGAAAAGATATATCTATCTATATATACATATAGTATATAAATAGATATATCTATATTTATATATATAACTGAGTTGCTTTGCTGTACATCAGAATTTAACATCATAAATCAACTATATTTCAACTGAAAAATGCTCATGCCTTTAAAATTTAGAAAACTATTTTAAGTTGTTCTTCCTATTAATAATTATTTTCATGAGAAGCTTAACATACGTTCTTTGACTGCTATGTGTCAGAAATTCAACTTGTTTGTACATCTGCAGCTGCTAAGTCACTTCAGTCGTGTCCAACTCTGTGTGACCCCATAGATGGCAGCCCACCAGGCTCCCCCGTCCCTGGGATTCTCCAGGCAAGAACACTGGAGTGGGTTGCCATTTCCTTCTCCAACGCATGAAAGTGAAAAGTGAAAGTCAAGTCGCTCAGTCGTGTCCGACCCTCAGCAACCCCATGGACCGCAGCTTTGTACATCTAGACAGACCCATAACTAAAAAACTTCATAGTTATATTAGAATCCTTTATTTTATTTTTCACATTTAGTTGGAAGCCAAGTTACATGAGCTTACTTTTAGAATGGCTCTTGAATTGTTCTGCTCCTTTCCATTCCCATATCTAATATTCTGGGAAATGTCATTGTCATCTCCATCTAGACTGTCAGATGCCTGCTAACAAGTTTCTGAGCACCAGTCTTCCTTTACCCAATCTCTTCTCCTACCTGCCACTCTACTTATTAATAATTATTCATGAATCCCTATTACAGGGAAATTCTAAACATCATAGTATGGAAAATAAGGCTTCTCAGAATCCAGCCCTCTATTTTACCAGCCTTATGCCTCACTACTTTTTCATAAACAGTAATGTTTCTGCCCACCTGGATTTAGGTAGTCATGAGCTTTGAAATTCTGAGATTTTTACCCTGTTTGTAAGCTAACACACTTACCTATAATAGTTTCATGAGTTTTGTCAAAAGACAAGAGAGTCATAGGCCAGAGACAAAGGACTTCATTACTCACAACAAGAATACGAGTGTGTTTTGTTTGTGTGTTTCTTGCATTGGTTACCAAAGTCCCAATTACCATATAGTGACTCACAAGTGCAGCTGACACCTGCACATCCACTGGGTTGCATTTATAGAGGAGTGAAACTTGCCACTCCAAAATATCTCTTTGGCTTGTGGATTATTTTCAGCTAAAAATAATCAAGGCCTGAAAGGCTCAGGAAGAAACTTGGACCTCACCCCTAACTTTGACCTTGTCCCTTGCCCCTTGAAGAATTTAAATAGAGGGCCTATTACAGGAATATAGCACTTACCAGAGAAATCTACAATGCACATGGACTGGGTGTGGGGGGTATTAATTAGATCAGATTCCACTCTGTGTGGAATGGTCTCTACTTAGCCCAGTAAAACTTTGTTTACCAAACATTTGCCTTTCCATCTCCATGTGAATTTCCTTTCTCACATTTGAAGTTCTAACATTCTATTTTTAACTGAAAATAGTATTTAAGGTGAGGGTTTCAGCCATTTTTGTGCATTACTCAACTTTCTTAGGGTTTTTCCATGTGTATATATATATTACACTTCTATTTGTTTATCTTCCATTCATCTATCTCATGTCAATTTAATTCTTAGACCAGTCTCAAGAACCTAGAAGGGGAGGAAAAAAAAATTCTTTTCCATGACAGCTTACAGGAGAAAAAAATCTGAACTTAGAGTTTTTAGTGTTTTATAATGGATAGTTCCCCCCCCCCCTCCCCGGAGCAATAAATTCGTCTTTATTTTGCTGAGCTATGAGTATGCCTGCATTTGGATCTGGAGAGAGACACTGTATCTGTCTCATTTTCCTGTAAGGTTAAAGGAAATGGTGATCAACCATGGTAGTAGCAGTCTGGTGAGGAATGGGGGCCCCAGCAGTCAGTTAAATATAAGAATCTTGTAATAGTTTGGAAGATCTGTGCCAGTGTGTTTCTGTTCATGAGGAAACCTCCAGGTTGGCTGATAAACCATAGGTCTTTATGTCCCTGCCTCTCCATTAAGATTCTCATTTATTTTCATCTTATCCCCATCCAAATCACAGAGTTGCCACTCTCCTTCCACTGCCAAATATCAGCATGCCCACACCTGTAGCTATAATGCCATGTTTTTTTTTTTTCCAATTATTATCTCCTATTTGCATCCAGATCATTCATCTGGAAACATCAAATGCCAGAAGGACAAATGCATTTTTATAAAACTTGAAGAGAACAGTTACACCTCCCACGTTGGCCCAGGTGGGCCATTGTAGAAGACTTGGCAGGCAGTGTTCTTAAATAAGTATTCATTATCCTTATAATCTAGATTCATGTAAGCCCAGGAAGAGAATCCAGGAGACTGAACCATAATAAAGCTTGAGACCCTTTTAAACAGGCTGACACTCAGAGGTTATAGCAACTGGCTATTTGGGGTTATAGCAACCAGCTATTAGGTGAAATAAAGATGTATCATGTCCAGGAATGGTCAGCAGAATGATAGTTTCTTAAGATAAATCCATATGAATTCCCAGTTTTTTTAACCTGCTCAGCACTCATGAAGCAGACGAGAGGAAAAGATCCCTTTTAGAGACTATTAGTTCCGATGACCAAATTGCCTTGATAACACTGTGGACAAGGAGGTGGTCGTAAGGGATGAAGAGTCAGAAAATCTTTTGACTTGACATTTGAGGAAGTCTTTTCAGGGTTCAGTAATATCAGATCCTATGGATGCATGGAAGGTCTATTAAATATCTAGAATACAAGCCAACAATTGGGTAGCTTTTCCAATAAAGGTCAAGCATTGCCAGAATTATCTTGTTTGAAAAGGCAAAAATATAACACATGTTTTCAAGGACCATAATGGTAGGGGCAGAGTCAAATGGTCTATAAAACAAATCAACACCATATCTAAAAATGTGTCAACATTGGTGAGGTACTAACAATAGCCCCAAGAGAGCAATAAAATTTCTGAAGGAGTTCATCTATTGGGAGTGAGAGGAAGAAATTCCCCTTATAATGTGTCCTTTCTCACTGTGAGACAGTTGGATCAAGTGTGGGCAAGAGCCACAGCTTTCCATACGTGGGAGCACATGTGTCTAAACAAAGCATCTGTCATCTTGTGCTTAGTCTATTATGACTATGCATGTTTCCATTCCCATTAAGAAGATGGATCCACTGCAATCATGGTAATCTAAGTGGTTCAGGCTCTACCAGCAGCTTGATTCCAGTGAGTCTCAGCAGAGAAGTATCACTTCCAGAAGGTATCTTCATGAATGACCCAGACAGTTTGATCAAAAGCCACGATTTGTTTTACAACCTCAAAGAGGAGTATCTTTTATTTGTTTCTGTAGTTTTCCAAGACCAAATATTGGCAACAGCCCAAGAATCAGTCAAATATAACCAGATTCATGAAGAGATGTAGTGATGAAAACAGCTTTGCACTGTGCCCGCTGAGCAGAACAGCTTTATCTCTTTTGGTTCTGTAATCACTGATATTGAGTTGAACAATTCAGCAGCTCAGTGAACAAATCAAGATCCAGGCTAGCCAAACCATCAGGGAAGCAGGCTTAGGCATTTTGGGTGATCTTGGTCAAGAAGCAACAGTGAGAACCAGACATGGAATAATGGACTGGTTTGAAATTGGGAAAATAATACATCAATGATATATTGCCACCTTGCTTATTCAACTTATATGCAGAGTACATCATGTGAAATGCTGGACTGGATGAATCACAACCTGGAATCAAGATTACTGGGGGAGACGGCAATAACTTCAGATATGCTGATGACACCACCCTAATGGCAGAAAGCAAAGACGAATGAAAGAGCCTCTTGAAGTTGAAAGAGGAGAATGAAAGGGCTGCCTTAAAACCTGGAATTCAAAAAACTAAGATCATGGCATCCAGTCCTATCACTTCATGGCAAATAGATAGGGAAACAATGGAAACTGTGACAGACTTTATTTTCTTGGGTTCCAAAATCACTATGGTTGGTGACTGCAGCCATGAAATTAAAAGAAGTTTGCTCCTTAGAAGAAAAGCAATGACAAACCTAGATGGTGTATTAAAAAGCAGGGACATCACTTCACTGACAAGGATCCACCTAGTCAAAGCCGTGGTTTTTCCAGTAGTCATGTACGGCTGTGAGAGTTGGACCATAAAGAAGGCTGAGCGCTGAAGAATTGATGCTTTTGAAGTGTGCTGCTGGACAAGATTCTTGAGAATCCCTTGGACAGAAAGGAAATCAATCCTGAATATTCACTGGAAGGAATGATGCTGAAGCTGAAGCTCCAATACTTTGGCCACTGGATGTGAAGAGCTGACTCAATGGAAAAGACCCTGATGCTGGGAAAGACTGAGGGCAAGAGGAGAAGGGGACAACAGAGGATGAGATGGTTCGATGGTATCATCAACTCAACAGACGTGAATTTGAGCAAACTCTGGGAGATAGTGAAGGACAAGGAAGTCTGGCATGGCATGCTACAGTCCATGGGGTTGCAAAGAGTTGGAGCTGACTAAGTGACTAAACAACAATAACTGTGAATCTAGGGCTTCCCAGTTGACTCAGTGGTAAAGAATCCGCCTTTCAATGCAGGAGATATGGGTTCAATCCCTGGGTAAGGAAGATCTCCTTGAGAAGAAAATGGCAATCCACTCCAGTATTCTTGCCTGGCAAATCCCATAGACAGAAAAGCCTGGTGAGCCACGGTTCATGGTGTGGCAAAGAGTCAGATACGACTGACCAACTGAACACACAAACAACAACTGTGGACCGAGAGCCCCACTGAGTCTGCATCTTTGATTCAGGTGGCAAAGTGGTGGAAGTGTCCCCCAAACGGAGGTAGAGTTTCCATTATTTCATATAAATCTGACATGCTGTGGCTGGATTGCTCTCTTCTTGGCTATACCGTTTCTATTTCTGTTGGGTTCTTCTTGTTAGTCATTCAATCTAAGCTGACCGACCCCCAAAAGCTAATATTAGACCAGAGAGTTACAATGCCTCCTCAGGACAGGTGATCAATTTCAACAGGAACCTAGCAAAAAGCAATATCTGATTTTCAACCAGATGTACCAGCTAGTTATGTCCGGGAGGTTTCCATGCTTTGCCAGAGGTTCTCATTGGCTAAACTACCAGCCATAGAGATTTAACACTCAAAGAGGTCCTAAGAGTTGTGGGGCTCCACAGATACCAGTCTTTCTCTACCCATGCAGCTCATCCTAATCAGAAGACTCCCCATGGGCACTTTGGGATAGAGAAGCACAAGCTTATATCATATAAGTTTGTCCCAACTGGTCCCCCTCACAATGTCATACTTCCCTCCACATCTGTGAAAACGTCTTAGATCTTATTAGCCTGCAACTCATGCAGAAAAGGGAAACCTGTGGAAAATCTTTGCCTATCATTACCATTTTCCCAAAACACCATCTACCGTTATGCTTTACACTATTGTTCATGCAATTTCCTCCATCTGATCCATACTTATCTCTCCCCATCTGACAAATTTTGTCTCTTTTAGAGCCCAGCTCAGGTGCAGCCTTTTCTGTGAAGGCTTTGCTAACCACATCCACTGGGCATTAAATCCTTTTAGAAATAGGAAATTTGTAAATAGTAGTAGTAAGTGAAGAAATGACACTTTTAAATCATTATTTTCCTCCCCAAGGGTTTATAATGTTTTACTAGTTTTGGTTGTGTGTATCTCTGGCTACCTCTGACCTCTTTGTGTCTGTGTTCATCATCTTCTTCTGAAGTTCCCCAGGCTGTCTATGTTGAAGGTCTAACTTAGCAGCTGCTTCTCTGGGGAATAGTTCAATCTGTGCTGCCTCACGTTTCAGAGGCTTCCAGACTTCCTTCAGCAGTAACTCAATGTTTGTCTGTTGATTCTATTATAACTAGACTTCCTGTTCTACTGGAAAAGCCTTTCACTCACTCATATTTCACCATTTTCTAATGTTCCCCATCTCAATTTTGTTTTTTTCTTTAAAAGGAAGGACCTCAGGATAGATACCTGTCCTTCATAAGCTTAACTACTTGACTCTCTCCTGGCCAAATACCCACTTGGTATTTGTACAAGCTCCACGGACTGACAAAACCTTCTTTTACTGATTCTACAGCATGGGAGTGACTCTCACCCACCTTTCCCTCTGGAAATTCTCAACTTTGAAATGGAAAGAACTATTGTTGAGTGGAATCACCAGAAAGTCAGCTGCCCTCAGGAAACAGCAAAACTGTGCTTGTTGGATGCGTCCCTTGCCTTTATTTTGTCAGAAAACACTGGTTACCATAAAATGGCTATACATTCATAGTGTGCGGTAATATTTTAATTTCATCTATGTTTAACTCTTTGCCATGTATTATTGTGGCTTAAAAATATATATATAAATTCCTATCAATTTATTTAGAAATTTTATGTCATAAAGGAAACATCTTTGTTATTGTCATAAATATGCAGTATGTTTTTATTTCACCATAAACTTTATTTCACAAGTGTATACACTGAGGATCACTTTGGTTTTACAGGTGGGGAAAGAAGGTAATGTGAATGATCTGTCTAGAGTTCTCTTCAACCCTTCTCCATTTAATTGATGGAAGTGGAAGGGGAGAATGTATAACTAGATAAAGGAGCCTGGAATGTTTGCATCTTCTCAAAGATTACAGTAATTATGATCAACAAAGGAGATTTATTTCATTTGCCCTGCATGTACTCCTTCCCCCCACCCCCCAATTAGGCTTATCTTCAAAGGATTGTTTTAATAGTTGTGAAAGTTCACGCTCTCATACCTTAAGCAAATAAAAACTGAAATGACTGATGAGTACAGAATGGTTTTACGGAAAATGAATCTAACCCAAAGTTGGCACTGAATGCAGAAATTTCCATCATCTTGAGCACTGCACCCAGAGAGTCTGGGAGGGATAGGGCAGGAAAGGGTGGAACTTCGACATCCACAGCCACAGAAATTAACTTTTTCTTATCTCTGCTGGAGGTGGCAAAGATCTGTTCTACTAGGTGCTTCAAACATGCTCTTGAGGCCTCCCTATGTGAGGGCCTAGACTTCTACTCCTGGATATACTGTTGAGTCAGCTTTTTCTTTTCTTTTTTTTAGTTTCTAAATTGCATCCTTATCATTTCAAAGGTCAAGCTTATTTTCCATTAGAATGTAAGCACTGTTGAGACAATAATGACACTTGACAACATCCTTTTGTATGATAACCCTTTGAAAAATATTTCCAAATGACACAAAATTTCTAAAAAGGCTTAAAAATGCAACTCTTTGTAGATAGGCTGGGGTGCCATCTAGTGTCACCTGTCATGTCTTCTTGTCCAGCAGTAGCCTCTTAAGCCTAGGTTTTCCATCTATCATGATATCGTCAGAGCCACTGACAGAGATTGGGCAGTATTCTCCAGGAAATTCACTGGTGGCATAACTGATCAGTGAGGGATGTTGCCTATGACTCCCCATTTTTGCTACAACGTGCTTGTTGGCTTGCACCCTCGGACTGATTCTCAGTGCTGAAAATACTGAATTCAAGAATAATTAGCTTACCCTGACAGCTTAAGGAGCTAGAAACATTTTGAATGGTTCCTTACATTTAAAAGTAGTGATTTTCCAAATGCAAACTCTAAATTTCTATTTTTTTCTTAAAAGTCTAGTACCACAGGGCCTCTGAGTTCCAGCCACTACAAAAGATGGAGCTGGATAATATGTCCCTTTAGATGGGACATTCATTTATTCATTCAAAGGAGGCCAGCCTACTCTGCATATCCATGTATATGTCTGGACTAGTCCTTGTAGGTATTTGAGTTTGACACAATTGAAGGACATTATCTCAAGACATTATCTTATTTTTAAGAAAAATTTAACTGAAAAATAACAGACATAAAATGTGAATGTTACTGTGTACATCCCACTCAATTTTTGCAAACTAAATAAACCCATGTCATTGGCATTAAGATTAAAAAACAAACAAACAATAGAATGTTATCAGCACCTAGACATTCTTGCATGCCCTTACAGTAACTACTCATCTCTCAAGAACACTATCCCAATGTCTAACCAGCTCTGGTTTTGACCATATTTCTCGAATGCTTCCTAAGTGTTTGAATTTACTATTTAATTTGATCCTTAAAACAACACTGGAAGGAGGTAGGGCTGGATATTTCATCAGCTGAAGAATACTACTTGGTTTATTCGTTGCCATCTTTGACTGCCTTCATCATGACGTTCCATGTTTTGGGCAGTATATTTTGTGAATAACCTGGATAAATTTACCTGTAAATCCTCCTTTCCTACTGAAATAACTTAACTTGAGACATTATGTAACAGATAATAAAACCGGACCCATTGAAAGCATCTGTTATTTCAAGCAGCGGGAGACTCCACTATGGCCCAACTTCTCTTTCCCCTTAACCTTTTATTCACATTGGTGTTTGGAGGACTCCTGGGTGCTGCTCTGATTAGAAATGAAGAATACACTTGTTAGAACATTGGCTGCAACCGTAGGCTTGGCTCTCAAAGTTCATATATTACTATGGTATTGCCATGCCTCTGAAAATGCACAAAGTGTTATTATACTTAGCATGAGCCTTGCAATACTTTCATTTGGAGAATTTATTCATTTGGAGAAAATAGCTCATTAGACCAGAAAATGCCTATTTTGTTTTCATTTCATTAAAAAAAATCTGTGCATGTTTGCATAGCAGGTAGAGCTAAAAACCCAGTATAGCAAGACGCTGGCTGTTTTTTTTTTTTTTTTCCCCTTTCAAAAACAATAACAGAGAGGGGAATTTATATATAATATGGCGTAATTTACTTGAATATAATGAATGCATACAATTTTACATCCTAAAGTATTAATTATAGAGGTATTTATAGTAATTTATAATGCATTACAAGATTATTTTTTTAAGAGAACTTGGCCAAAGCCAACGGTAACTCTAGCTCTCATTTATAATAATGGAATAACTGCACTGAAACTTGATTTTTTATTCTAATCGTATAATTGAAAAATAACTTTTAACATACCCCAAACATGATGAACTCATTAAAAAGCTTTTTATTTGTTATTTTACAATATTCAAAATAATTACCTTGTTTTAAACAAAATTTTAGCCATTATTTTCCTTAGTTCTTTATAGACTAACAAATAGTAATGGAGTTGTTTCTTCAATTATGTTACTGTATATGTCCAAATAAACTGGAAATCTATTGAATTATAGTGCCCTGAAGTTTCTATTTAAAAAACTCTCTATAATTATAAACTTACATGGTATTGTGGCTCTAGAGGTAATAGGCACATTTTTTCTTTTTTTTTTTTTTTTTTACGTAAAAGAAGATGAAAGTTTTCCAGGGTTGGAATAAGGAAGCTGAATTAGTTGTTGAATAGGAGCAGGTAGATTTTCTGGTGTTCCTTTGGGAGGTTTTACCATATTTATTCCTATTGTACTTGCAACTCTCACCCTGTTCCTAGTTTTGTTCTGAGAAGTAGGTGTAGTGTTTTTCTGGTGATTCCATTCTGATTATAGTTACATAGTAGACTATGTTACTATGTAACCTGCAGTGTAGCTGAAGTCAGACATTCAGACAGGGCTTGATTAAAGGATAACAAAATGGAAATGAGTTTCAAGAAATAGATACACTAAACTATTCAACGTATGGGGCAGAACTTAATTTCAGCTTCTATTTTACTACTAGGATACCATAGCTCTCTTCTGGGTCCCCACTTGCCTGTCCTTGTAGGACAGAGGCCATAGTTGATCACTGCTCCTTGGAAACACCTTTAAAAGCACCTGGAAGTCTCAAAGTCAATAGGGAGAGCTAGAGGCAGAAATAAAGCTTTTTTTTTTCTTTCACATCTCTTATCTAAGGATAAGAAATCACTCTTTTGTGAGTGATTGATCAGCAGACCTCAGAAGAAACCTTCAGTTCAGTTCAGTTCAGTTGCTCAGTCGTGTCTGGCTCTTTGTGACCCCATGGACTGCAGCACGCCAGGCCTCCCTGCCCATCACCAACTCCCGGCGTCCACCCAAACCCATGTCCATTGAGTTGGTGATGCCATCCAACCATCTCATCCTCTGTTGTCCTCTTCTCCTCCTACCTTCAATCTTTCCCAGCATCAGGGTCTTTTCCAATGAGTCAGCTTTTCGCATCGGAGGCCAAAGTATTGGAGTCTCTCAGCTTCAACATCAATCCTTCCAATGAACACTCAGGACTGATCTCCTTTAGGATGGACTGGTTGGATCTCCTTGCAGTCCAAGGGACTCTCAAGAGTCTTCTCCAACACCACAGTTCAAAAGCATCAATTTTTCAGTGTTCAGCTTTCTTTATAGTCCAAATCTCATATCCATACATGACTACTGGAAAAACCATAACTTTGACTAGATGGACTTTTGTTGGCAAAGTAATGTCTCTGCTTTTTAATATGCTGTCTAGGTTGGTCATAACTTTTCTTCTAAGGAGTAAGCGTCTTTTAATTTCATGGCTGTGGTCACCATCTGCACTGATGTTGGAGCCCCACCCCCCACCCCACCCCCTCCCCCCGCCAAACAAAACCTGCCACTGTTTCCACTGTTTCCCCATCTATTTTCCATGAAATGATGGGACCAGATGCCATGATCTTAGTTTTCTGAATATTGAGTTTTAAGCCAACTTTTTCACTCTCCTCATTCACTTTCATCAAGAGGCTCTTAAGTTCTTCTTCACTTTTTGCCATAAAGGTGGTGTCACCTGCATATCTGAGGTTATTGATATTTCTCCCTCACAATCTTGATTCCAGCTTGTGCTTCATCCAGCCCAACATTTCTCATGATGTACTCTGCATATAAGTTAAATCAGCAGAGTGACAATATACAGCCTTGAAGTATTCATTTTCCTATTTGGAAACAGTCTGTTTTTCCATGTCCAGATAAGGGGAAACCTTATCTATCCATAGAAGCAGGATAGAAGATGGATAGAAGCCTTTTCTATCCATCTTGGCTTACAGCCTCAGGGAGAAGTGTTTAATATCATCCCCTCTCTTTCACAATCACCCAAAAGATGCACATATTCAGAAAAGAGGGCTCATTTTGTATTTTTAACCCGTGTAGGAGAAATCTTTCACTTTTTTCCTACAGTGAACTAACTTGTGTGTTCCTTTCTCTCCTCTGATGAAGGGACAGATTTCACTTAGCAAGGGAAGAAAACTTCATTAGCCTCCATAAAAGGCTGGTTAGTTAAAAATCTTGACAAAAGATGAGTACTGATATGCAACATGGTCAACTCTGGTCTCTCCAGATTATGGAAGTTCATTCTTTGCACCAACTTTCTCTTTTCTCTGAGGCCCTAGCCTCTGGGGAGGGTACTTAACTTCACTCTCTGCCCCATGGTAAACGAGGGTCTTTCTGTGACCCAGGTTTCCACCAGCTTTGTAGGGAGGTTGGTAGACTCTGGTTCCTTAAATAAACAAAGTATATATTAATCAGGTCTCTTTTGATTACAATTTACAAACACTTATTTCAGTCAGATTAAGAAAGAGAAAATCCATTGGTTTCAATAGCTGGGAAGAAAATGAGGCAGTTCACTCTTTCATAGATGAATATTCAATAAAGACTGGAATGTGAGACCCAAAGCTACCTGGTCTAACCTTGTTTCTATTAGTCTCTCATTTCTGCAGCTCTCTGCTCGGTTGCATTTTACATATAACCTCTGTCAGTTCTGCTACTGAAAACGAGTTTATTTGTCTCAGTATCCATTTACTTATTCTAGGACAGGACTCCTGGTTTTGATTATGTTGTTTTCAAGAGAAAAAATAAAGCACCAATTTATTATTTAATGCTGAGGGAATGACCTATCTAGATTGATTAAATAAGTATTCTATTAAAAATAACTACATGTATTCCACAGTGGTAGAGATATGTAAGTATAACAACATAAAATACATAATCACACATCTGTAATATATGGAAGAGAATGAAACTTTTTTATTGCAAGTTGATTCAAAAGGTACTGCTGAAATCCCACTCCTGTGCATATATCCAGGCGAAACTCTGGTTCAAAAAGATACATGCAACATAGTTCTTGGCAGCACTATTTGTAATAGCCAAGACTTGGAAACAACCTAAATGTCCACCAACAGTAGAATGGATAAGGACGTGGTCTATATACATATATATAATGGAATATTACTCAGCCATAAAAAGAATGCAATAATGTCATTGCAGCAACATGAAAGGATCTAGAGATCATCATACTAAAGTGAAGTCAGACAGAGAAAGACAAATACCATATGATATCACTTATATATGGAGTCTAAAATATGACACAAATGAGGACATCTACAAAACAGAAACAGACTCATAGACACAGAGAAGAGACTTACGGTTGCCAAGGGGAGGGGGTTGGGGGAGGGAAACACTGGGAGCTTGGGATTTGCAGATGTAAACTAGTATACATATAGGTGGATCTCTAATAAGCACAAGGAATTATATTCAATATCCCGTGATAAGTCATAGTGAAAACGAATATACACATCTCCAACAGAATCACTTTGCTGCACAGCAGAAATTAGCACAACATTGTAAATCAACTATACTTCAAAAAAATATTTTTTAAAAAGATACAAAAAAGATACTGCTGAACTTGGAGTCATCTGATGGAGAGGAGGCCAAATTCAGAGTTTACTTAGAACCAAGACATTTAGAATACTGAGGGGACAAAGTTGTATATTCCTTTTACAAACTGAATCACCTATCAAACAAAACTGTTACTAACAAAATTTTGGTAAAAACTTCCTAGCAGCTGGAGTAGGTAGGGTAATCTTTAGAACAGCAACTTTTTAACCAAGTGTCGTCTTCCATCAGGTAAAGAAGGTAGCTGTCCCTGCCCACAGAATAGGACTCTACGGTATGCATAGCTCAGTGACCTGAGGTTGGCAGCTAAACTGAGGCTAAGGTCGTACAGATGGAATGTTCTGAGGCATCTGTGAACCCAGGGATAACTCATGTTATCCCCCCACCCCAGGAACTACAGTAAGAGAGAAGCAACTCTCTCTGTTCACATTCTCAGACTTGATGCCTTCTCTTTTGCAAGAGCAGATCTTTTCTGGCTGTTTACTGGGCTCCCCTGGTGGCTCAGATGGTTAAGAATCTGCCTTCAATGCAGGAGATGGGGTTTTGATCCTTGGGTGGGGAAGATCCCCTGAAGAAGGAAATGGCAAACTGCTCCAGTATTCTTGCCTGGGAAATCCTATGGACAGAGGAGCCTGGCAGGCTACAGTCCATGGGGTCACAGTCCGACACGATTGAGCAACTTGCATATGGATTGGCTTTAGGAAAAAAGAGAGGATTTTAGAAACTTTACTGAAATTTAAGTGGGAAATAGGACCATTGCACTGTATACTGTATTGTGTATATTGCATTCTGTATACCTTCAAATGCATTGGAAAATGGAGCTCCATCAGGGTAAGGGGATGCTTACACTTTGCCCAGGGCAATCTGGGCAGGATCCAGCTCCCCTACTGCCTTGACTAAGTCTTTGTGCAGTGCACAGACTGCTCAACTGTATATTTTCCTCCCCTACACAAAAATGGTGACCAAGAACCACACTAATTACAACCCTGTTTCCAAAAGACCACTCCTCAATTCAATTTCACCTACTTAGCAAATAAATTCTGATTACTTTCTAATTTCTGGTTGTTCTTTTTTGTTTCTTTATATTTAAACATATATTTTAAAGTAAGCTTTTCTTAAATTTAAGATAGACCCCACCTCAAAATAACTATAAAATAACACTGCTGCTGCTAAGTCGCTTCAGTCGTGTCCGACTCTGTGCGACTCCATAGACGGCAGCCCACCAGGCTCCCCCGTCCCTGGGATTCTCCAGGCAAGAATTCTGGAGTGGGTTGCCATTTCCTTCTCCAATGCATGAAAATGAAAAGTGAAAGTGAAGTTGCTCAGTCGTGTCTGACTCTTAGCGACCCCCCTGGACTGCAGCCTACCAGGCTCCTCTGTCCATAGGATTTTCCAGGCAAGAGTACTGGAGTGGGGTCCCATTGCCTTCTCTGATAAAATAACACTACATCTATTTAAAATAATAGTACAGAAAAGAAGAAGAAGAAAGGAAAGTCTCTTTCATCCCTGTCCCATATTCTAGAAACATCCACTGCAGGACTAGGCACTGGGGTTTAATAACTTGCCCAAACTTTAACCACAGTGAGTAAGGGCTTAATGCCCGTAACTTTGACTCAGGAAGTTGCTAAAACTCTACACTCCATTACCTCTTAAGCACTTTCCATCTCTTCATTTTTTTCCTTTGGATTTTTCTCAGTTATTGCCTCAGGAAAAAAACTCATCTCTCTTACTTTTATTCTCTCTTCCTTTTGCTGATTGAGAATCCCAGATGATCTCGGTCAAGTCAAGCAAGTACAAGAATAGAGCTAATGAAATATCTTCATTAAATAAAATGAGAGTTTTACCTTTTGTAATGAAATTAGACAATATCAGGAATCAATGGTATCAACCTAAAATATCTTGAATCCTCTTCAGAATCTATAATGACATTTTCTACTTCTCTTATAATTAAAATTTTAATTTAATTTACTTAAGCACCAATGTTCAAGGGAAATTTCTTATTCAATTTTATTGTACTTCTTATTTTCCAAATGTATAGCAACTTTTACCTCACTTTATATGAATGAAATTGAACACTCCTTCAGACTTCTTTCTTAAACTCAAGTTATCTTTTTAGAATATATAATGTACATAAAGTATGGGATAGAATCAGAAAAGCAGCTTTATTTCAACCTATTTGATTGATTTATAGAAAGTGTTTCATTGCATTGTAGTCAACATCACATGCACTTCAGGATTATATTGTACTTAGTTCAATGCTTTCTGTGTGTCCTCTTATGCTTTTATGTATTTAATTTTCCTATTGCATTTTGAAATTCTCAAGAGCAGAACCTTTTCTTGCTTTAGAACATAGATTATGTTAGCTTATTTTTATATAAGTTTAATACATTTTAACAAATGTTAGTCATTAGTCATCAGATGTGAAAAGCTTTTCTGCAAGAGATATTTTTAATAAAGTGATGTGACATATTAGAGACTTATTTAGGATGAGTATTTAGTAAGTTTTACTAATTTTATTTTTAAAAAATTCAGTGATAAATTTTGGGAGGAAATTGGGTAAAAGCTTCAGTCCAACTCTTAGCATCTTGTTTCTGATTCAGATCATGTCTAGCTTTTGCTTTCCCTTTGCATAATTAGGAAGTGGGGACCTAGGAAATGTTGATTTGCAGAGTAAAGTTTCCTTCCTTGAAGTAGAATGTGCTCTATGAACTAATACAGCATACTTTTCCAATTTAGCTATGAAGTAGGGATGTTATTCATTACAGTTATTACTATATAGATTCAGATTAAATGTGGACTTAAGCTCAATTTCTAATATTTAAGTTCTGAGTTTTTTAAAGGCATGTGATGATCTCCATAGATTTCACTTTTTTCTACACTGTATTTTATGAATGTATGCATTTTAACTTGCATAAACAGTATGTTTCTTCAGATCCTCTATTGCTTCCTTTTTTCTTTTTCTTCATTTTTTAAAGATCAAACCATGTTTGCTCTTTGCATTTCTAGTCCATTGCTTCAAAGCAAGGCTCCATATACATTCACAATATTTTGCTCATTTACTCCATTAGTGATGAACATCTTTGATTCCAACTCTGCCACCATCACTAATGAGACATGTTCTTCTAAATGTCCCCTTAAGCAATTGTGTAAGAGATCCCCCAGAGACGGACTGCTGGGCTACTGGTTACACCACTCAGGTTTTCACTAAGTACTGCCAGATTGCTCTTCAAAATGACTGTACTAGTTTTATTTCCACATTTTGGCTAACTCTTGGTATTACTCCACTTTCAATTTTTTACAAATCTAATAAATCTGAAGTGGCACTTTAATTTGCATTCATTTCTAGTAATTAGTCAGGTTGAGCCTTTATAAATACTTCTTAGCTGTTAATGTTCCCATCTGTGAATTCTTCTTCCTGTCTTTTACTCAATTTTTTTTCCTCTAAGGTTTCCTGTCTTTTTCTTGCACTTTTCTAAGAGTTGTTTTTAGAGTGGAGATATTCATCCCTAAATGAGTTTTGTCTTTAAAAGACTTCAACCTTCTTGGTCTGTCAATCATAAGTCTATGGTAACTAATGAAAAGAAATCCCAAATTTTAGTGTAGTTTTCAACTTGCTGAGCTTTTTGGATCTTGATTTTAAAAGTCCTTTCTAATTCCAAAGTTACGAAGATTTCCACCTATAATCTCTTTTATTCTCTTTACAGCTTCTCCACTAATTTTTTCATGTGAAAACATTTTGTTGAACTAGAACAGATGTGACCATCTTTTCTTGTCTGAACACCTCCACAATGGGGTAAACAAAGCTGTACCCTTGGGCAAAAAGTCCATCCTGGAGTGAACGAAGTTTGCGTATTTAACTTGAAATTATATTTAAAAAAATGGAAATATGAGGGAGATTTTTTAAAAATCCTCTTTAATGTCTCTTAACATAGGAAGGAAAAATTGTGAAAAGAGTTTAAAATTCTTGATCTGATTTTGTGCCAGGTATGAGAAGAGAGATAAGATGGTCTTTAGTGCAATCAAACAGTTAGCCTCAGAGAGAAGTTCTTAAGGTAAACGTTTGTATTTGCTTGGATCATAGGACCCTCATAATAGAGCAACTGTTTAAGTATTAATAGACTCCTATTGTGTGAAGAGCATTATTATTTTCAAACATGTTTCATTCCTTCCCAGCCCCTTTTCATTTTGTGCCTTTCAAACAGGAACACAAGCAAATACTTCAGTTGTTGAAGTGTTCAAGTTGTGGCTTCATAGGAACTCTGAACATATGTTTTTGTCCTACATTTTTATTTTTTGTGCATTTGTTGTCTCTTTCGGTTTTTAAATTAACCTAGTTTATAAATTGAGCCCTATTTGTCTCTACTTAGTTTTTATTGCCTGAAATTTGTGTCAAAAAACTCAAAGGACATGGCCCCAGAGGAAACAACCTATTTCCCAATTTTAGATTTTAATTTACTACCAAATTTCTTGGATGCTTATTTATATATTTTATTTTTCAGATCCTACACCTCACCTTGGAAGTCAGGTCTGACAAGAATGTTTCCTGGGAGTATTACCCTATGCCCTGAAGAGAATGTATACATCTATGGACTTTCATAGCTCAAATGACCTTTGTCTTCTGGGGAGTTTGATTCGTTCATGCACTTGCCACTCCCAATACAGCCAGAACCCAGGGACCTGAGCCCAGGGAGAGGAGTAGGGGTACTGATACAGCAACCTCGCAAGCCAGCTGTGCAGTCACCCTTTATCTTCCAGCTGTGAGGAAGAAGCTCTGAAGCAGCTGCTTAGGACTGAGTGCTGTGGTCAGATTGGCATGGGCATGTGGCCTCTTTACTTGTCTGCTCTTTGATTTTTTTTCTTTTTGTAAGCACAGATGTGTGCTCACATGTAAGACAGCTGCTCAAAGGACATCTCGGAATGAAAAGCAATTTTTGTTCAGTCATTAGGATCAATGGAATCCTCAGATTTCATTATTCTAGTAAATATTTATGGCATCACACACACACACACACACACACACACACACACACACACACAATCCTCTGAAACTAATCTGGGTATTCTCTCAATAAGATTACTGTGAACAAGACTTAAAAAAAATTAATATAACTATTCTTATGTTTAAATATACATTTTTAATCATCTCCCTCCTGCCAGGGCTGGTCCTATAACTAATTTGTATTATTGAAGGGGTGTAGAAAGGCCATTCTGTTCATAAATATTTCACCAGCTTGTTATGAAACCTGAAATTCCTTCCAGAGGCACTCCTTTAGTTAAGCCGTGCTTAACAAAATTCACATGCATTGATTTTCTTACAACTTGGTCATCTTATTGCAAGCCTGCAATGGAAGAGCATCATGCTGTGAATTAAGGATGCAGGAGGCACAGGTTAGGTAAGGTTCTTGCCCTCCAGATGCTTACAGTCTGGAGAATCAGGGCATATATGCTGAAGATAAAATGACAAGAGAAGGGAGTATCTCTGTAGATCATTGCATCTATTTGTGTAAATCACTGCAGCTGTGTAAATCATCACATTTATAGGAGTTTAGAAAAAATCTCCCAGGGCTGATCCTCAGAGAAGGGTTTTTGAATGCCTAGGCACTGGAGCCTGACCCTGATATAAGGCAGGGCTTGGATAAAGAGAGAGAAGATAAAGGATATTCTAGACAAGGAACAAAGGAAGAGGTACAAAAGTTAATAATGTGCCCTGGAAACAGAGGACAGAGCAGGGTGACTGGAATGGATGAGTTCACGTAAGAGGTTCCCGACAGGGAGAGGATGCTGCCGAAGACAAAAGCTTGTGTAACAGGGTCAAAAAAGTGGACATTTCTCATCATCTATTTTAGCCCTAACCTGTGAAAAACTGGTTTTTTAGAATACACGTAAATCAAAGAGAATCATCCTATTTATTATTTGAGCCACAGAAAGAATTAACAAAGCTGTGTATGGATGGCAACCAGGGCTGCTCCCAAGCAAAACTGTGAACACATCAAATCTGTCCTTGATTCCCTGCTACCCTCTTTTTCTAGGAACCTAGTTTACTTCTCTCTGTGCTGACTCTTCCAATGGAGATGGTCTGCCTAAATGCTACTGGGGTTAGCCCACTGTTTATCAGAGAAATTTTGGGGGAAAGAAACCCACTCCCTAATGCAGCCCCATTGTCACCGGATTCTCTTAAACTGAAACCCTCTCGATTATCTCTGGTAGCTCATCTCAGGCTTCCCTGTGCTTCACTTGCCTGACCCCACTTCCACTGCCTGCGTCTCCCTGAACGTGCACTGTGCCACCTGAATCCTCAGTTACTCCTGCAGCCTCCAACCCTTCATATCATGCTTATTTTCCTTTCTGGTCTCACTAGAGACCTAGAAATCCCTACAGTTTCCATGGCTGCTCATTACACAGAAGTTACTCATCCCTCATACCCCACATACCTTAGGGTGAGGTAAGCACCCTCCTCCCATCCCACTACCCTTTTTTGGGTCATTTTTTTCTAATCAAATAAAACTTCTTGGTCCTTTGAGGCTCTTTATTTCCTTCTACCAATGTATGGACTACCAATCAGTCAGATGTTTAGGCCCGATTTACTGGTTTCCCTTCTAATCCAACTCCTCCCATCATCCACAATGACTTTGTTGTTCACATGGATGTTTCAATCCAACATTTAACTCATTTTCTCTATGTCTTTCTTCCAGTGGCCTCTATCCCCCATTTCTTTTAGGTACCCACCCCTATGACCACACTCTGGGCATTGGAATCACTTGTATGGGTTCCTTCTCTAGAAGAATACCTTGAAACCTTTCCTCTATGATTCCTGTTTTCCTAAGGTTTTATCATTTTCAAGCTTCACTCTCTTAGAGAGATCTGGTCCTTTCTCTGTTCTAGTGTTTTTCTATATATCAGCATACACTTCCCTCTCCTTTCCTTCCATCCTGATTGGATGCCAGAGTCCATTATTTTAATCACACTGCTGTCAATACACTTAGAACCCTTAAATCACTGTTCTTCTATCTCATCCACTCAGTAAATTTTGAACCCTGGATCAATTTAGCTATGTGCTTTCTTTTAAGAGCACACCAATTGACAAAGTGTAGCAAAGTTCTGCTCCAACTCTGGTTCCATCACTCTTCTTTTGTCACTGGCAGAATTCTTCATAGAGTTGCTTGAATTCACCCTATGCCATATTTACTCCTCCACCTACTCCCTTTATCCTCTCTCTTTTCCTCCTCCCACAGAATGAATCCACCCTATTGCAAAGACAAGGTTATTCATCCCCAAAGACACTTCTGAGCCCTCACCTTCCCGCAGCACTAACATTTCCACCTTCTCCTGCTTTTCTGGCATAGTGTCCTTCTGTTCTGCAATTCCCTTCAGACAATATTCAACATTGGATGTGGGAGCCCTTCTACTTGCCAACAAAATTTGTACCCGTACATCCACAATCAAACTTCCTTCTTCTCTCCTGTTGTAAAAGAAGAGGTGTTTCCTTCCTGCTCAAGGCTTATCCTGCCACCTACAAGTCTGAGTCCACTCAGCCCAAAACCCAGGCATCTTTCTTGACTCCTCTTCTCTTACTCTTGACATTGTGGAGCATCGCGTCCCATTGGTTCTGCCCCCTTTTCATCTCTGGATTCCGTCCAAGCTCCTCATCCCCACTGTGAGTGCCCTGGGTCAATTCACCATTATCACATTCATACTGCTATTGCAGCACCCTCCTCAGAGACCAATTTATTGCTAACAGAAGCTTTATCTGTAGGGTTCTATTCTTCCACAGGCCTTTGCAAATGCCCCGTCTTAGAATGTTGTAGTCTTTGTCTTATAGAGAAGCTACAAAATGTCTCAGCTTCATTATCTATCACATGTGGATTTGACCCCAGAGCCTAGATGCTTTGTCACTTCTGGTATCCCTCTGGACTAACCCATTGTCCACACTGCCAATAGTGTGATGTTTTGCAAATGAAAATCCTATCAAGCCACTCTCTTATTTAAAAACCCTTCAATGGTCTCCTATTGTTTTTAGGTTTTAGGGAAAAATCCCTAAGAACAACTTTCAGGTCCATTCTGACCGACTGACTATTGCTTTTCTCACTAGTGTCACATTTTATGACACATTTTATGTTTTGGGAGTATGTTTATGTCTACAGTGAGGTAAACAGGGAAGGTTCTGTCTTTCTTTAAAGATGAGGAAAATGAAGCTCAGAGAGGATAAACAATCTTCCCAAGTCTATGGAATAAATGACGTACATTGCTGAGAGCTGGGCTGAGTGCTTCAGATTCCAACTGCAATTTATTTTTCCATTAGAACATGTACAAATGTCCTCATTCAGGGACCCTGCTAAAAACAGTGAAGTCTTTGTAATTTTGAAGTCACATATTAGTTGATAAGATTTTCACAATTTGACTTATATGTAAACAAACTGTTGAATGTGTAAAAACTAATTTTTAAAAATTTTTATATTTTAGTTACTATAGTAATCTATATTTGCAATATTAACTCTTTACAGGATGGCATATTTTAGGACATGTGTTTCTCAAAAAGATACATTTATACAGGGGATGGTTCAAGCCAGGATGCTTTCAGATCTATGTGAGGCCATCCTGATTTCAGAACACTGTACTGATCAAGACAGTCTAAAGTTTGCTTGAACTTACACCCTGATTCTTCCTGATTTTGGCATCTGACCTCTCTTTTCTTTCACTTAAAAAAAAAAAACAAACGCAATTTTAAATTCTTTTCTCTGCTCCTTTGAGATGTCAACCTTCTCTCCAAACATAACAATGTCATAATCTTGAATAAAGTCTATCTTGCCATTTTAAACAAGTGTTCCATATAATTTTCTTTTAGTGTTCACTTTGAAGAGCATTGATAAAAATATGGAAAAATATATCTGCAAGCAGAACACAGATACTAATCTTGGTCCTTTTCATTTAATTTCACGTGCCAATACAAGTTTATCCTAGGTCTTCTCTACTTGCACAAAGAAACAGAATTAATGTATATTTCTCAAAGATCATATACAATATTCCAGAGTTCATTGATTTGTTTAGACCCCTGCTTTAAATGGATTCTGACATAGCACATTACTTTGTTCACGTGTCTCTTTACATTCTGCTGAGCATAGATTATTTTCTTGGTGACGTTTTCCTTAGTATAAGAGCAGACAGCATTGTTTTCCTTGCTGATAATGCCTTGAGTTATTTTATGACATGGTTTCATTCGTCTCCACAAAAGCAGGAGAATATTGAGAAGGCTGGAATATAAGAAAAGGCCGTTCAGCCCACCAGGCTCTTTTCCTTTTAATGCACCCTGGAGAACATTTAATTGCTTCTTGAATGACCCCCAAGGTCTTCCTAGAATGAGCTTGTTGTCTTCTTTGTGGAGGAGACCATCCCCATTTCATTCGAACTCATTGTGACTTAATTATAGGATACATATAATAAATTGGAGGCAATCAGTAATCCTTAATCAAACAGGGTAAATTTGTTTCACATGCAAGACACAATGGGCCCTTGTGAAATAGATGGCACACTTTCATTTACTGCACGATACCCAGATTAATTAACTCACCTGATAGCTGTGGTTCCAATTTCCCAACTGCAACTCAAGTCTATCTTATGCTTGCCCTTCTTTTTTCTCTTTCTTATTATCATTCTATAAAACTGCTCTTAATAGACTTTCAGATTCAGATATTATAATTTCTCTCCACAGATATTATTTTTCTGTTATATAAAAGAAGATGTTTATCTATGAATAACATAGTAATGTGTATATGTGTGTATATACATGTATATGCATACACACAAATATATACACATGCATATACACACATACATGCATGCAAATACACATTTATAAAAGAAGACACTAGAATGTATTCAGATATGGCATTTTTTTTTAGTTACAGCTCTGTTACAAATCTGAGTTCAATGGGTCTACATCCAGAATGTTACAGTAATTTCTGCAAGCTTCCAGCAGTGCCTAATCACTCTCTAGAGCAGAGCTTTTAGCTGTTTGGTTTCTGCTGGCTGTTTTCCCTGAAAATTACTGTAAGAGATTTAATTGATTTATATTCATTTATCTTGTAAAAAGTTGAGGTTTTTATTAAGTGTAAGTGTCTGTTTAGTGCCTCTCATTGTGTATCCTGATTACTTTTGGTGACTAAGTGTAACATTTAATAACTATTAGTTTTCTTTTGGAGAGTTCTTAACCAGGAAACAAGAGTTCTTACAGCTACATAGATAATTAACTTGAAGCTTGTCTCTCTCCTGAGAGACATCAAATATGTAAATGAGGAACGTAAGCCTTAACCAGACATGGTAAGGAAATCACTAAAAGTTTTATCACATGAAAGCTAAAATCTGCAGTTAAAAAATATATCAGTATGCTTTGAAGAACTAATATATGCTTCTTGCTTAGGATTTGTGAAATTTATGGGCTTTAAATTCTTTTTCAAAGCCGCTGGAGCTAGTCAGATCTATTAACAAAAAACCAAAGCAGTTAATAAGGAAACAAGGGCAGAAAGCATATTTAACTACTGCACAATGTCTGGTACATGACTAGAGCTCAACACTGCATAAACTTGTACCAAATTTTTATCTTCTATTTTACAAAATCCTCATTTGTCATATCTAACACTGCTTAAATTTTTTAATGATAATGCTTCTCAGAGCAAACCAATACATATCTTCCATCTGTTCTTATTCCTAAAGACTTAAAAAAGAAGTAAGAGCCATTCACATTTGATGTTTTAAACTGAAAACCAATTCTCTTCATTTTTCTATACATATGCTTGTGCTATATATCTCAGGGAAAATATGGAGGAAAAGATCTTTTAAATTTCTGTGCTTATTTTTAATCTGAAGAGAAAACATTCTATCATTACAAAAACTTTTAGTGACCTGGATAATATATTTTTTTGTTATAATTGGTGGATTATGTTTTCCTGAAACACAGTTGGAACTAGTGATTGGAATGGGTGAAATTGGAAAACTATTTGTAAATTCACAAGAGAATGATTTTCTCAGAAACTGAATAGGTTTTTTTGTTTGTTGTTTGGTGGGGCAGGAAAAGGCAAATCATTTGAAACTTTTAAAGTCATTTGACTTGGCTTTCAATGGTTCATGCACTTTCCATGAAATGTACTTCTAATTCAAGTCTGCAGCTGGGTGCGCAGGTTGGTTACTGGATAGAGCAATAGGAATGACATGTAACCTGGATCCAGACCTTTCACTAACTCACACCTGGCTGGATGCACCATGGCTGAAGCAGGGACATGTGTTCGCTGAGGCACAAAAGTTCACCACTGCTGTGGCTTTTCCCTTTTCCCTCTGCAAGTCTGGGCCACATCACCCAGCCTCACCCAGGCTAGCTAGAATCAGGATTCTCCTCAGTCGGAATTCAGTGAATGCTTCCCAAGTCAACTGCAGTGAATCTGATCCCAGGTAAAATATCCAAGTGTGGAAAGGCAGCATTTTGAAAAGGCCACAGTCATGTTTTCTTTAAGATGAGAAAGCCAGATTCACTTCCTTTTTGCCCATCACACTAGTTTGCTACAATGCAGGCATGTGTATTTCTCTGTTTTCCAAGGCATAAGATAAAACCAGGATTCTAGTCATGACAACAATACAAACTTTAATGGCAATTAGTTTGTTTCTTTGTTTCTAGGGTTTCATAAGTACAGATGTTCTGAAGAGCTCTCAGTGGCCCCAGACCTCCGATGGGTTATCTTTGTCTTGCATGCGCTAAAGCACTGCAGGGGGTCTGAGGTATTTCTCAGAACTTCACAGCCTCACAGGGGATACTGAGTTCAAATGCTTCATATTCACCAGTTTCTGTTGTATTTATTTGCTTCCCTCTTCCAATCTCTCAACATCTTTTAGATCTCAAATTTTCATAAAAACAACATCCCACATTGGTATGTACTTGTTTGTTTATAAAATTTGTCATATTCCTAATCTCACTTGATCCTCTGTAGCACTGCTATCTCACTGGTTACTTACTCTTTTGCTTCATTAGCAAAAGTTACTATCCAAATCCATTAAATACATCTCCTAGAAGTAAGATGCCTGGAAAATCCATGGACGGAGGAGCCTGGTAGGCTGCAGTCCATGGGGTCTCTAAGAGTTGGACACGATTGAGCGACTTCGCTTTCACTTTTCACTTTCATGCATTGGAGAAGGAAATGGCAACCCACTCCAGTGTTCTTGCCTGGAGAATCCCAGGGACGGGGGAACCTGGTGGGCTGCCCTCTCTGGGGTCTCAGAGTCGGACACGCTGAAGTGACTTAGCAGCAGCAGCAGCAGAAGTAAGATGAACCATGTTCATTCTAAAAACAACAAAAGTGCCTTGCTTTTGTAGACAAAAAAGAGGACTGGCTCTGTCCTAGAGTGGCAGTTGTGTGTCTGTTGCACTTTCACTATATGAGTTGACCAAAGAAAGTTTGATCATCCATTTATAAGTTGATTTGCAAAGTACTAGACCATTTATTCTTTAATTTTTACTTCTTTGGCTTTCACTTTTCAGTGTAATTCTAGAAGATGTATGATGGAGTGGCTTAATCCTTCTGAAGGAGAAAAATATCAGATGAATAAAATAAAGATTTGCTGGGCTTCCTGCTAATTCATTCCTTAAAATGTTCCTTTTAATCGCATTAATGATTTTAAAACTTGCTACAAATATTTCTAATTAAAACTAAACAAGGGATTCTTTTAGAGATAGAAAAAGAAGTTTATGGTCCAACATTTGGCCTTTAAAAAGGTCATTTAATTGTTTCCCTCTACAGGAAAGATTTCAAAGCTTTAAATTATTAGAATACTTGGCTTTTGGGAATACAGTAAGAGGATTTTGTTGTTGTTGTTAAATTACTGGAACCACCCTTAATAATTCATAAAAGTTATATCATTCATGATTTAAGATTGCCTTAGATAATATTTTATCTATCTTTTTACTATGAGAACATACTACTCAGTCACAGTTTTCTCTTTGACATTATTGACATCATAACTAGTTTTCCGTGTGTCAGGAAAATACATAATTCTTATTTATATTTTAGATTTATGATGTTTAGAAAAAACACACATTGCAAACATATAAAATCTAAAAGAAGGCAATAGAAATAAAAATATAAAAATGGGACTTAATCAAGCTTACAAACTCTTGTACAGCAAAGGAAACCATAAATAAAATGAAATGACAACCTAGGGAATGTGAGAAAACATTTGCAAACAACATAAATGACAAGGGCTTAATTTCCAAAATACACAAATAGTTCATAAAACTCAACAATTAAAAAAAAAAAAATAACCAAATCAAAAAACAGACGGAAGACCTAAACAGACATTTCTCCAAAGAAGACATACAGATGGCCAAAAACCACATGAAGGAAAATGCAAATCAAAATTCCAATGAGGTACCGCCTCACATCACTCAAAATGGACACTATTAAAATCTACAAATAACAAATGCTGGAGAGAGTGTGAAGAAAAGGGGACACCCTTACACTGTTGGGGAGAATGTTGGGAATGTAATTTGGTGCAGCCACTATGGAAAACAGTATAGAGGTCCCTCAGAAAATTAACAACAGAATTACCATATGATTCAGGATTCCCACTCCTGGGCATATATTCAGACAATAATATAATTCAAAGAGATACATGCCTATCTTTGTTCACAGCAGCACTATTTACAATACCTGAAACATGGAGATAACCTAAAAGTCCATCTTAAGATGAATGAATAAAGAGTATGTGGCACATATAGACAATGAAATATTATTCAGCCATAAAGAAGAATGAAATAATGCCATTTCCAGCAACATGAATACAACTAGAGATTATCATACTAAATGAAGTAAGTCAGAAAGAGAAAGACTAATGCCATATTATATCATTTGTATGTGTAATCTAAAGAAAGCACACAAGAACCTAAGGTACAGAAACAGACTCACAGATAGAGAGAACAGATGTAGTTGCCAAGGGGGAGAGGGGTTGGGGGAGGGATAGACTGGAAGTATGGGGTTAGAAGATGCAAACTATGACATATACAATGGATAAACAGCAAAGTCCTACTGTACAGCACAGAGAACTACATTCCATATCCTAGAATAAACCATAATGGAAAAGAATATAAAAAATAATGTGTGTGTATATATATATTTATGTATATGTAACTGAGTCATTTTGCTGTCAGAAGAAACTAACATAACATTGTAAATCAACTTCACTTCAATTAAAAAATAAAATATAAGATAAAATGGTAATTGATACAAAAATTTATTAATTTTAGAATATTTGAGAGGTTTGTAATTTTAGTTTTATTTGGCTATCTAAATAAGAATAGGCTTTGCAACCAACTTCTTTGGTTAAAGAGACACAGAGAAATCATGGATTTGGGAAGAGAGATATTTTAGAATATTTCCAGGAAAATTTTAATTTGTAGCTTTTTAGTGAATTGGGCTTCCCAGATGGCAGAAAGGTAAAGAATCTGCCTGCCAATGCAGGAGATATGGGTTGACCCCTGGGTTGCAAAGATCCCCTGGAGGAGGAAATGGCAACCCAGTCCAGTATTCTTGCCTGGGAAATTCCATGGACAGAGGAGCCTAGTGGGCTACAGTCCATGGGGTCGTAAAGAGTCGGACACGACTGAGCACACAGGCACAGTGAACTGTTTACGATTGCTGAAGATATTTAGGCCATAAGGACTAACTCCATCCTTGAGTAAAAATGTAGCTATCATTGTCTATCCTCTGTTTCTTCCCTTGTTTTTTTGCTCAGGATAATAATTTGCAAAGGTATTTGTATTTTGATAAATGGACAGATGAAATAATTCTTCCAATTCCTTTTAACGCCAAGTCAACTGTGAAAACGATGAGTGTAACTACTCATGTGCTTATAAATGATTTTATGATAGAGAAAATAAATTGCTACAGGTTTCAGATTTAAAATAGATTGCAAAAACCTTAAATTCAACCAAACATATTTTGACATTTATTTATTGTTGCAGTAACCAAGTCAACTATCAGGGAACATGCTTGTTTCAGGCAAATAGGAACTTATTAATCAAGTATTGAACACACATTGTTTTAGCTACAGAGTCACGACAACACTGCAATGGATGCAGTCCTGTTTCTTGAGGTTGGCTTCTCATGGATGTCTTTCATACACACTCAATATTGTGCATTAGTCAAACAGTATTTTTTTAATACACTATGATTTTAACTGGGGATTTATTCAATAATTTTGGTTTTAGAGTTTGTTTTGTGTGCAAACATACTATCTCTGATTTAATTTTTTCTGACACCATGCCCACTACATAGAATAAAAAAAAAAGTGTAATTGTAGTTTTGTCCTTTAAAGCACAGGACAAATAAATGTCAAAATCAAATGTGATGTCCCCCAAGGGAACACACACTTCAGTGATGAAATATTCTTCCTCACTTCCCATTGCTATTCCTCTGAACACCCAGGTGAAGCTGCCTCAGGACCTAATCAAATGCTCTAATTTGCATATAATAAAAACCCTGCCATGAGATTTTAGAATGTTCTGAGAAAAAGTGCATGACGTCTCTAAGATGGTAAACTAGGAAGATATGTATACATCTGCTCTGAATCTACAGTTTATAAACACCCGGAATAGTTTGACTGGACTAAATCTGATATGAGCAACTGCTTATGTTTTTGATGGTTAATTGTCAGTTTAATTCTCTGCCTACTAAAAGATCCTTGGAAGTAGCTTACTGCTATTTCCTATGTTCCTTGAAAATGCTGCAATATTGATAAAATGTCAGACTCCTTGGGAATGATGATGACAATCAACTTTGCAAAGCAATCATTAAGGTAGCTTTAAAAAGACAGCTATAGGAACAAACAGTTTCCCTGGGACTTGTACTTACATCACAATAGTACTTTTGTTTTTCAAATATTGCAATTCACGTAGTAATATAAATTTTCTCACCAGACTCATCTCTACTCCAAATTATTTTTAAATAATGTATTTTTCAGGCATATGAATTATTTTTGGAATAAAATTTGAACTTTAGGACCCTGGTTATTTTAATAATTTCTGCAAATTTAGCAGGTGGTTTAAAAATCATTTTGCAATATTTTTTTTAATCAACAGAGTGAAATTGAACCTTTTTTCATTACTGTTAGCATCAAATTCACAAATACAAAGTATTAAATTTTCGTTCCCCAATCCTGACATTATACACAGAATTTTGAAAAATGTCTTCTAGAAATTGTAGAAACTATCTAGGCATTTGAAATGCTCTTTTTTTTTTAACATTATGAAAAAGCTAAACCTCTTTTCTGTGAAACTGAAATACGCAACTGGTAAAAGAATATACTTGAATTCTGAGGTAATCTCATGTTATTCACTATTTTAGAGAGAGACCAATTATTATCGAATTTGACATGGGGCACATAAAAATTATTTGATTTTATGCAGCCACAATAAATATTATTGTTTTAAAGGAAACAATAAATTACAGGGAATGATTTGCTGTTGAAAGGCCATTTGGCTAGAAGGAAGAAGGCTTAACTAAAACACAAGGCGTAGAAGTTAGGCAAAACTTTCCTGTCTAGGTTAGAATTAGAGAAGTAACTCAGGTTCATTTGTGAAATTTCTTACATTGAAATTTTTCAAAGTACAATTGGTTCTCCTTTGCCGACACCCTACCTGGAGTGAGAATGGACTAATGTTTAACTGTGTCAGAGGACTTCCAAGCAACACATTTCATGTTATAAGAATTCATTGTTCTGCAGCTCAAATTATATCTTCTGTAAAGTAACCATTATGTAGACTAAGATGCTATGTGAAAGCAAAAATAACAATTACAACAGGAAGAGGAAAGATTTGCATGTCACCCAATAGCAGGTTTATAAGAACTGTTGGACTATTTTCAATGACCACTCTTCTCAGTCAAAAGAAACAGAATGCATAGATGTAGGGAATGAAGCCATGTTCTTTGTCACATAGAGAGAAAGTAGAGAGAGAAAGGTGTGGATTTTGTTGGTTTTTTTTCATTCTAAATTGCAGGACTGACTGGCAAAGCCTTCAACTCAGAGGCCTGAGGGTCCACCACAGCAGGCTAGAGTCCCTGTAGGGTAGAGATGATGCCTGATTCATCTTTCTGCTCTTAGAGCCTGCAAGGGGCCTGAAGTATATCAGTCCTTTCGGCAATGCTTATGGATGAATGAACAAAGTAAACGATTGGTCAGGGTTCCTGATCTTTCCAAGGCTGAGTGCCTTGTTTAAAGGATAGTAGTAGTATTTTTATTTCTTAAGGTACAGAAAGGCATGTGCAGATGAATGTAAGGATTTCTTATAATGATCGTATAGCCATTCAGTCTCCTGGATGGGAAGTCTTCTCAGATGGTCAGACACCAGGAGGCTTTTCTGTGGTCATCATCTTCCTTTCATCCTGAACACTATTAGGTATTGCACTGCTGATCTAAAGGGGCAGGGGTGCTCAGAGGGACTGACCACTTTTTTCTCCTTTCACCAAATGAAATGGTGGAGTGTAGCCGCTGACAGCCCTGGTTTCCCATCAGGATGTAGTTATCTAATGCCTTGATGACTTCCTTCTCCCTGAGGCTACAAGTAGGAAGTCTCTTGTTCTGTATGTCTCCAACATGACGAAAAAAGTTTGTTATTCGTGACAGTGTTATTATACAGAGACCAAAAGTTAGACTCATTTATTTTAAGCCTTTAAAAAAAAATCTGAATTCAAGTTTTTGCTTTTTGCCTTGTTTCATTATATCACTTTCAATCCTCTCTCATCCCATTTCTACTGTTATCTAGGATGAAGGACTATTTTCACATGATTAATCTGCTTTGGAAAATTATTTACTTTGGCTTAACTAATAGAATTCCATGAAACTCCTAGTGAGATAGTAAAATTTATACAACTTATTCTGCTGAGATGTTGCCTTTATATACTATAAACATCTTCTGAGTATATACTTTTGAAATTGGGTTTGGCATATTTGAGACACCTAAATTTGGAGGCCAGTACTTGGCTTTGATTTTTTATTTATTTATTTTTTTGATGTGAACCATTTTTAAAGTCTTTCCGAATTTGTTACAATATTGCTTCTGTTTTATGTTTCAGGTTTTTGGCCACAAGGCATGTGAGATCTTAGTTCCCTAACCAGGGATCAATCTGCACCCCTTGCATTGGAAAGTGAAGTCTTAACTGCCAGACTGCCAGGGAAGTTTTGATCTTTTGATTCTTTTCACAATATTTGCATAGTTTCCACACTTTTTTAGGCTTTTACTTTTATTCTATAGGTTTTTTATTAATTTTCTTCTTCTAACTTCTTGATGGGATTGTCTCAAAATTCATGAACAAAATTTTCTTGGATATTATCAAGGGTTTAAGCTTTTTCTTACTCATAAAATGTTATGCCCTTTTTAGAATAACTTAAACTTCTTGACAACTTTAAAATCCATGGTTTTACAATCATTCCTGAGTATATTTTCTCCTTGACACTTTTCTCCACGTGGTAGAAAAGTAGAGCAGTAATAAATGGTGAGAAAGCTTAACTGCAAACATGCCAGGTTTTATTTTTGGGTCTAAAGCTTATAATATTTTCTAAATTAACATTTTTGACCAATGTACCTTTTAATTATTTAATCAGTTGATGAGTCAATTATTAGCTCTTTAAAATGCCAAAACCCTTTTCCCTAATCTACTCCATTAAATGTTATATTCTTTTCCAGGTGATTAAATTTTCTGTATTTCATAGTGTTTATGCCAAATTAGCCAGGACTCAAGTTAACAATGCTGTGTGTGTGTGTGTGTGTGTGTGTGTGTGTGTGTGTGTATTTTCCAGCCAAGGGTGCCTTTCAGATCAGATCAGATCAGATCAGTCACTCAGTCGTGTCCGACTCTTTGGAACCCCATGAATCACAGCACGCCAGGCCTCCCTGTCCATCACCAACTCCCGGAGTTCACTCAGACTCACCTCCATCGAGTCAGTGATGCCATCCAGCCATCTCATCCTCTGTCGTCCTCTTCTCCTCCTGCCCCCAATCCCTCCCAGCATCAGAGTCTTTTCCAATGAGTCAGCTCTTTGCATGAGGTGGCCAAAGTACTGGAGTTTCAGCTTTAGCATCATTCCTTCCAAAAAAATCCCAGGGCTGATCTCCTTCAGAATGGACTGGTTGGATCTCCTTGCAGTCCAACGGACTCTCAAGGGTCTTCTCCAACTCCACAGTTCAAAAGCATCAATTCTTCAGCACTCAGCCTTCTTCACAGTCTAACTCTCACATCCATACATGACCACAGGGAAAACCATAGCCTTGACCAGATGAACCTTTGTTGGCAAAGGAATGTCTCTGCTTTTGAATATGCTATCTAGGTTGGTCATAACTTTCCTTCCAAGGAGTAAGCATCTTTTAATTTCATGGCTGCAGTCACCATCTGCAGTGATTTTGGAGCCCAGAAAAATAAAGTCTGACACTGTTTCCACTGTTTCCCCATCTATTTCCCATGAAGTGATGGGGCCGGATGCCATGATCTTCGTTTTCTGAATGTTGAGCTTTAAGCCAACTTTTTCACTCTCCACTTTCACCTTCATCAAGAGGCTTTTTAGTTCCTATTCACTTTCTGCCATAAGGGTGGTATCATCTGCATATCTGAGGTTATTGATATTTCTCCCAGCAATCTTGATTCCAGCTTGTTTTTCTTCCAGTCCAGCGTATCTCATGATGTACTCTACATATAAGTTAAATAAGCAGGGTGACAATATACAGCCTTGACGTACTCCTTTTCCTATTTGGAACCAGTCTGTTGTTCCATGTCCAGTTCTAACTGTTGCTTCCTGACCTGCATACAAATTTCTCAAGAGGCAGATCAGATGGTCTGGTATTCCCAGCTCTTTCAGAATTTTCCACCATTTATTGTGATCCACACAGTCAAAGGCTTTGGCATAGTCAATAAAGCAGAAATAGATGTTTTTCTGGAACTCTCTTGCTTTTTCCATGATCCAGCGGATGTTGACAAGTTGATCTCTGGTTCCTCTGCCTTTTCTAAAACCAGCTTGAACATCAGGAAGTTCACGGTTCACATATTGCTGAATCCTGGCTTGGAGAAGTTTAAGCATTACTTTACTAGCGTGTGAGATGAGTGCAATTGTGTGGTATTTTGAGCATTCTTTGTCATTGCCTTTCTTTGGGATTGGAATGAAAACTGACCTTTTCCAGTCCTGTGGCCACTGCTGAGTTTTCCACATTTGCTGGCATATTGAGTGAAGCACTTTCACAGCATCGTCTTTCAGGATTTGGAATAGTTCAACTGGAATTCCATCACCTCCACTAGCTTTGTTCATAGTGATGCTTTCTAAGGCCCACTTGACTTCACATTCCAGGATGTCTGGCTCTAGGTCAGTGATCACACCATCGTGATTATCTGGGTCATGAAGCTCTTTTTTGTACAGTTCTTCTGTGTATTCTTGCCATCTCTTCTTAATATCTTCTGCTTCTGTTAGGTCCATACCATTTCTGTCCTTTATCGAGCACATCTTTGCATGAAATGTTCCTTTGGTATCTCTCATTTTCTTGAAGAGATCTCTAGTCTTTCCCATTCTGTTGTTTTCCTCTATTTCTTTGCACTGATTGCTGAGGAAGGCTTTCTTATCTCTTCTTGCTATTCTTTGGAACTCTGCATTCAGATGCTTATATCTTTCCTTTTCTCCTTTGCTTTTCGCTTCTCTTCTTTTCACAGCTATTTGTAAGGCTTCCCCTACACTGCTATTTATTTGCCATTATCTAAACTTTTGAGAAACAAGTTTGCATGTAATAAGGACTGAAAAATGTGCTCTCTAATGTGTCCATATATGACCATCAACCATTTTCAGGATAAGGACTATTCTTAAAGCGAAAAACATAAAGGCAGGTAGATTTCTGCATGCTCTAGGAGTCATAACTCATGCATTGTTCAAGGGTCAACTGTGTCACACATATGTCAAGGGTCACACATATGTATACACATACATACACACAGTGACTTTATTATGCTATCTGTGGTTCATGCCTGGAAGATCTTTGGCTAAAGGGATCCCCTGGACTCATCTCACAGCTCCCATAACTCCAAGGGGATAGCACCCCACAGGAGGGACACTACAGGTTCAGGAAGGCCCAGGGCAGTTAATTTATCCCATCCTGCCTCAGTCAAGAGAATAGGCCACTGGGAATTTGTTGATTTTTTTGGTACCCAATTAGTCTGACAAACTCTATAGGGGGAAAAAAAAAAGAGAGAGAGAGAAAGAAAGAAAAGGAAAACTTTTAAAGCAATGGCTTGGGGTAAATCTGACTGTAGGAGAAGATGGTAGCCAGAGTCCCTAGACATTATGGAACATGATTTTAACAATCTTCAGAGGTTTGCTTTTCTCCACAGGGGAAAATCTAATTATTTCTTTTCCTCTAGACCAGTCCAATTCTGGTATTCAGAATACAGAAGAACCTGTAGCGCTTCATATTCTGGTTCAGTAATTATTTCAAAGTTGGACATGGATTTTTTTTATTTGGTGAGGATCATGTAAAGAGACACTTTTAGACTTCAGAACTACTTTCTCCTGAGCTACTCCATGGTGTCTGCAACTGACACCACATAACTATTGTTTGGGGAAGAAACTGTAAGTTGAAAGTGTCAGCTGGTTTTTGCCATATGCACTGGCAATATAGGAAGAGGGCCCTTTAATTATTTTACTACATACTTGTTGAGTATATGCTAGTGCCAAGTAGCGTTAGATCATGGAGATTTGGGGTTTTAAAAAGGCATGGCATTCTCCTCGAGCAGCATAAGTCTCATGGGGATGTGGACATAGAAACAGGCAGTTACGATTACTTGGAAGCTTTCAACAGAGGGGCATATAGAACTTGGGAAAATAAAAGAAGTAATCTTGTGACCTAATTCCATCTACTGACCAAATGATAAAATTAAAGATGAAGAAATAATTATCTGCCATTTCAGGTCTCTTTTCAGAATATGTAGGTGGCAGGAAGCATCTGTTGGCTCAATTATAGTGTCCCTTGAGTAGAAAGCTGAGTTTACTCTCCAGTAAAGGACTAAGTCTCAAAAGCATTCCTGAGTCACAACAGTGACTTTTCTGGGGGCTAAAGTTGTCTTTATTACCACATACTGGGCAAAAATACTTAAAAGTCAGATCTCTGATAAAAATACTTGTCTTCAGGATATATAAAAAACTTCAAACTCAGTAAGAAGACAAACAACTTCATTTTAAAAAATGGGCAAAAAATCGGGACAGACATTTCACCAAAGAAGATATACCAAAAGCAAGCAAGCAGATGAAAAATGTTCAACATAATCATAAGGAAATGCAAATTAAAACACACTGGGATACTACTATACAATCTCTTAGAATACCTAAAATTAAAAATCTGATCATACTGAGTAATGGTGAAAATGCAGAGGAACTGAATCTTTCATATACTTCTGGGGAGAATGTGAAATATTTCAACCACTTTGGAAACTAGCTCTGCAATTTCTTAAACAGTTAAACATGTATGTACCATATGATCCAGCCATTCTATGTTTAGGCAATTTTCAAAAGGAAAATGAAAGCATATGTCTAAATAAAGGCATATACATGAATGCACATGGGAGCTTGATTTAGCTGTCCCAAACTGGAAACAAATCAAATGTCTGACAACAGGAGAATGAATAATGTGGTACATCCAGAAAATGGAACACTACACAGCAATAAAAAATACATTGGTGATATATGCTACATCATGAATAAGTCTCAAATTGTTATTCAAAGTAGAAGAAGCCAAACAAAAAAGGATATACAGTATATAATTTATATAAAGCTTGAAAAATTATGAGCTAACATGTAGTCACATGTTTATGCAAAGCATTTTATTTATGGCATCTAAGACCTCAGTACTCTTGCCTGGAAAATCCCATGGACAGAGGAGCTTGGTAGGCTGCGGTCCATGGGGTCGCAAAGAGTCGGACACGACTGAGCGACTTCATTTTCACTTTTCACTTCATGCATTGGAGAAGGAAATGGCAACCCACTCCAGTGTTCTTGCCTGGAGAATCCCAGAGACGGCGGAGCCTGGTGGGCTGCTGTCTCTGGGGTCGCACAGAGTCGGACACGACTGAAGCAACTTAGCAGCAGCAGCAGCAGCAGCAGCAAGAGGCATGCTTTGGAACACTTTGCTACTTAGAATCCTGAGAAGAGTGAAGGCTCAGGGAGGGGTGAAGGACAGAAACTATAAGGGGCACATGGAAGCTTTAGGGATTGATGAGCATGTTAATCACCTTGATTGTTATAATGGTTTCACCAAACTAGAAATATGCCAAAACTTATCAAATTGTACCCTTTAAGTATATGCAGTATATTTTATGTCAATTATAAATCACTAAATTTATTTTTTTTAAAGCAACTAGAGCTTTGTTGTTATATTAACTGCCCATTTTGAAAAATGGAAGTAAACAAAAAGTATTTTATAGGAAAAAAGGATGTAATTTTCTTTTCTACCCTCTGTTTTCAGTAGAATATGTCAATGGCATAGCATGATTGGTGATATTGGTCAGTTAGATTTCTTGAAATGCACAAGGGAAAATCAAAGATTAATATATTTCTAAATGGGAGCCTCTATGGTCTTTGGCTGCCTGGGAAATTCATTTTTATGGAAGCTTTCACTGCACTCAGTACATCAGAGATTAGAAGTCTTAGCTACCTTTTATTTAAAACATGTTTGCTTAAATTACAACAAGTTATTTTACAACTAGACACATGAATGCCACATGCTAAGTAAATTGTACATTATGTAGAAAGTGTTTAAAAATACCCTGAAGTTGTGGAAATATGAGATGAATATAGAGAATGATAATTTAAGCAGTTTCAGTCATATCACTGATGTTAAACTGAGCTTTCTGTAGTTTTTGCAGCAGGAGAGACATATGTCTTGAATGTATTTTAAATATATGCCAAAGCTAACCCTTTTAAGGGCATCATTGAATTGATAATTTCAAACAGTTTGTCAAACTTAGATATGTTCCAGAGAGGGAAGAAAAATCTTGAATGCATCATTTGGTATATTTTATAATGTCATTTTTGAGGATTCATGTTTACTTTGACTGCCTGTCCCACTGTACCCAAAATATGAATAAATAAAGAGGAACACTTGGTTTCTATGCCTTTTCCTGCACAGCATTGAATGAGTGTTAAAGCTAATATAGTTGGATACAAGTCATATCCTCCAGTCATCACTTTGTTAATTTGATAATTGCTAAATACTGATCTTAATGAAGTTAACATGCCTGTTATCTGTAACCATAAAATGTTCCTGATATAAAACAGTTCCACTGTAAATCAAAGAAAAATTATATGGTCACACATATTAACATGTAAGGGGGTGAACAAATTCAGTTGAATTACATGACACTGTCAGCTCTGTACAGAAAATTCTAATTTTGTGTAAAAGGTCTTGATTTCTAAGCTTTTTACTTGTACAAGAAGATTTAATTTATCTGTTATTTTATGAAGCATTTTTATGTGTAGAAAAAGTGCTACTTGTTTGCAAACGCTGGTTATGTGGCATTCTTACATGATTTCATGCTTTGCTGATGGAAAATTAGACCCTTGTGTATTATAAAAGAATAGAAGATAGCTATAGAATCAGGATGCAATTGCCTCAGGACATTCTGTTGACAGCTAGAAATATATACAGACAAAGCAATGTCACTGGATGCTAATGTGAACTATACCACTGATGAGTACTGTAAATCCCTCTAAAAGGAGAAGCCCAAATCCTTTTACTGAACTGGGGCTTTTCCCTTAAACTTTGACTACTGAGGTAATTTCTACACTTTTGTACAATGAAACCATAATGAATATTTTATAATTACATTATGTCCATGAATTCATAAATATGATCCCAGAGGCTGATCTATCTTGATAAAGCCACATATAGATATAATTCATTTCTGTTATTTATGTATTAGACTAATAATACGGTGTCTTTCATGCATACTGAAGATGAATCATTCATTTCTTGGATTAGTTTATACCATGCAAGTCTTTACATAATAATTTCCTTGTCTGTTAGAATTTTTCAATTTTCTCTAATGTGAAATCAAATGTGAGGTATACTGTAATTTAACAATAATATGTACAAGTAATAATATCTCTAATACCACCTTCTAAGAAACTCTAGAAGAGATGTCAAAACAGCCCTAGAAGCTACAGTGTCTCTTTTGGTCTTTTTAACCTTCCAAGTCAATGTTAATAACCATCACAAACACTCCATAGAGTAAACCTCAGTGCAAAGGTGTGAATATGAGGCCAGTGAGCTAAATTCTAAAAGGATTTCCTTATCTCATTCCCATGTGAAACTATTTACCTTACATTTCAGAAAGCATCTTGCTGCCTATCAACATAGAATGAGGATAAATTGATCTTGACTTCTTCAGCTCTACTTCCAGAAGTCTGTTATACCATATAACTTGAGGCTGAAATATTGGAAGTAACAAAAAAATGCACAGTAGTCAAGTCTAGAGGTCATCTTCAGTAATATTAACATTCTTGGTGGGTTTGGCACCCAGAGCAATTTTCCATTACAATCCAGCTATAATATGAGCAGAAACATTTTCTTTAACCAAACAATTGTGCAGGCAAGGCTGTGTGTAGTGTTCCTTGAAATGAGTCTGAAAAAAAACAAAACAAAACAAAGCCCCTCCTTGTTTCTTCTAATTGTCACACACTGAAATGAACTGTAAGTGAAACCTGGTAAGCAGAAATGTCAGGACTATTTGGTTTTTCTACAGCAACTGCTTCTTGGTAGTCAGAATCAAAGCCCAGTATTCTGCCAGGTTTAAGAATTGACTGAAAAGAACACAGAACAGTCCTTGAAAATCAAGGCAATTATTCTGAGCAAAAAGACTCTGGCCTAGAAATCCTGATGGCAGTAGATGGTTTTGGAATTTTTGTTTGGGGCGTGAATAACACAGATGAGCTAGGATCAGTTCTTCACAAGAAATTTCCTTTGTTGCTATCCTAGGCTGACCCCACTTTGTTAGACCGCCATAGACTACTGTGGGAACGTGAATTGAGCAAAACGAACAATGAACCACAAAACCTCCCAGGAAAGAAGATCAAGGGTCCCAGTGAGCATTATTCCCTATTTGAAATGAAATGATGCACTAAAACAGAGTAAGGACTAAATGTACAAAACATTCTCAATGTGACACAGTGGAGTGCTTAAAAATAAATATAATTCACATGGTTTGTTTCTATTTCAAATAAATTGCCTTTTCTAGATTAATTTAACAAATAATCTTCCCTGTTCTAAAGAGGGAAAACAGTTTTACTAAAAACAATAAAAATAACTTTGTAAAGAAGTAAGCAGGAAGGAACCAGGCTCATTAACAGTCAAATAGAATGATTTTACCTGTAAAAATATCTCAACACAGAAGGAACAGGTTTGCAAACAAAAATGAAAGAAGGATGACACTGAAGAGTTTGCACATTATCTCCTGAATCTGTCAGTTCTATGGTTTTAAATGATGAGACCATTAAGCAGGCCCAACTGAAGAAAACCAAGTTTTCCCTAAACTGAGTCTTCTTTCTGTGATGACTGACTCAACCACCTTGAGGGTCTTCTCATCTCATGGTAGTATTCTCAGTTTTTAATCCCAACCGGTATGCTGCTCTACTTGAGCTCTCCAATCCTTATTTGATATAATCCCCTCTTAATTTTCTCAAAAGAGTGTATTATTACGTCAACTTTGTTAAAAACATGCCAGTCACCTCCAGGCAAAATTAAAATCACCTTTTAAAAGTCAAAGCCCTCCATAATCAAGCATAAAGTTCTCATTACAAGTTCTCTTTTCCTCCTGTGAAAGTGAAAGTGGCTCAGTCATGTCTTCCTCTTTGCGACCTCATGGACTATACAGTCCATGGAATTCTCCAGGCCAGAATACTGGAGTTGGTAGCCTTCCCCTTCTCCAGGGAATCTTCCCAACCAAGGGATCGAACCCAGGTCTCCTGCATTGTAGGCGGATTCTTTGCCAGCTGAGCCACTTTTCCTCCTGTTACTGCTTTGATTGCTGGAGCTCAAAGCATCTTTCTTGCTTTCCAGCTTTTGCTTTAGTGACAATTTCTTCAATTTGCCTTCTGGCTTCTCTGCTTAAACAAACAATACTCTTTCCATCATTCAATGAAGAACAATATACCTACTGTGTGTCGGGCCCTGCATGAGGCAGAGAGGATACAGTAGCGAACAAGACCAACACAGTTCCTGCTTTCAAAGAGCCATGAGTAATTTGGAGGAATGGCAGACATACTACCATACTACCACTCTTCAGACATTGTGACAACTTCTGTAACAGAAATAAAACAGATTCGTGTATGGTGACTGGTAGGACTACTTAGATTGACTTACCAGGGAGAACCTCACTGAAGAAGTGCTATTTGAATTGAGGACTGATTGCAGGAAGAGCCAGCCAAGCAGAGCCTAGGAGCAGAATTTTTCAGGGAATGAAAAATACACGTGCCCCCGAACAAAGAATCATCTAGAATGTGCATGGAAAGAAGAGAAAGCAGTGAAACCCAAGAGGAGTGAGCTGAACTACAGAGAACTCTTAATTTTCTGTGTCAAGTGTTTAGAACTTACCCTGAACTCTTGAAATATTATGGGATGTTGCTAGTGAAATCTTAACCTTGCTTTCTGTCTTTTTATTTGCCCGTGTCATTGACTTGATTTGAGTTTACTTTATGATAAAAATAAAGTTACATTATAAATGATTATGCAGCCTCACAGGATATTCCAGTGTTATACACAGTGTAGGTTTTTAAACATGGCTAAAATGCCAAATCTCCCCAAACCAATGTACACATTTAACATTATTCCTATCAACATTGAAGCAAGATTTTTTGTAGCTAAATAAAAAAGTTACTCCAACATTTACATGGAAAAACAAAGGAAATAGAATACGTAAAATATGAAGAGGAGTTTGGGAGGAATCTGTTTACCTAGTTTAAGACATATCTACAATAATCAATGCTATGTGGTATTGATGTAGGGATAAATACACAGATCAGTGGGACAGAATATAAATCTCAAAAACAGACCCACACATATTTGGCCAACTGATGTTTGGACAAAATTACCAAAGCAATTCTGTATAAGAAGGACAGTATTTTAACAAATGGTGATGGGACAACTGGACTTCCTAGGCAAAACAAAATGAACCTTGACCTAAATGTCATAACTTTTGTAAAAATTAACTGAAAGTATATTACAGACAAATGTAAAATACAAAATTATAAAACTTGTGGAAAATGGCAGAAAATCTTTAATATGTAGGGCTGGCCAAAGAGTTCCTAGACTTGACAACAAAAACACAGTCCATAAAAGGAAAAATTGATAAATTAGATTTCATTAACATTTAAAGTCTTTGCTAGGTGAAAGACCCTTTTAAGAGGATTAAAAACAAACAAACAAACAAAAAAAACCAAAAAAACAAGATATGGACCAAGAGAAAATATTTACAAACTATTTATCCAATTAAGGCTAATAAGTAGAATATATAAAGAATACTCTAAACTCAACAGTGAAAAGAAACAAACCAGTCAAATAATTAGAGTAAAAGCACTGATAGACACTTCACTGAAGCAAGTATGTAGATTGGAAATAAGTACCTGAGAAGATATTCAACATCATTCACCACTAAGGAAATTCAAATTAAAACCATAATGAGATATCATTACATTGTTATCAGAATGGATAAAACGCAAAACAATAATAACACAAAACACATTTCTCTACAGGAAATTTCTAGAGGCTTAATCATTCATACAGTGCTGGTTGGAATGTAAAATGACACAGCCACTATGAAAATAGTTTGGTAGCTTTTTAAAGAATTAAGAATGCTACAACCAAATGACCTAGTCCCATAAAATACTCTCCTAGGCATTAATTCCAGAAAAATAAACACTTATGTTTACACAAAAACCTATATTTATAAAATGTTTATTTGTAACAGCCCCAAACTAAAATCAACCCAGATATTCTTCAAAGGTGAATAGTTAAAAAAACAAAAACAAACAAACAAAAAAAAACAGGCTTCTGGTTCAAGATGGTGGTGTAGAAGGATGTGCACTTGTCTCCTGTGAGAGCACCAAAATTTCAACTAGCTGTTGAATGACCATCAACAGGAGGACACTGGAGCCCATGGAAAAAAAAAATATATCCATGTCCAAAGAAAAGCTGCTGCAGTGAGATGGTATGAGGGGTGCAGTCATGATAAAATCAAATCCATACCTGCCAGGTGGGCAACCCAGAAACTGGAGAACAATAATAGCAAAGAAGTTCTCCCACTGTTGTGAAGGTTCTGAGCCCCACATCAGGCTTCCCAGCCTGGTGATCCAGCAAAGGGACAAGGGATCCACAGGGAATCTGATTTTGAAGGCCACTGAAATTTGATTATAGGACTTCCACAGGAGTGGGGGAAACAGACTCCACACTTGGAGGACACAAACAAAATCTTGCTGCACCGAGACTCAGGAAAAATGATCAGTGACCCCATAGGAAACTGAACCAAACCTATTGGCTAGCATTGGAGGGTCTCCTGTGGAGGTGTGTGTCATCAGTGGCTTGCCATGGGCACAGGGGCATTGTCAGCAGAAGTCCTGGAAAGGGCCCCTTGGAGTAAATCCTCTTGAAGATCATCACTAATGCTACCATAGTGCCCACAGACCCCAGGGTCAGGTCACCTCAGGCTAAACAATTAACAGATAGAGAGCACAGCCCCACCCCTTAGCAGACAATTGGATTAGCCTTATTGAGCACAGCCATGCCCACCAGAGCAAGACCCAGTTTTTCCCACTGCCAGTTCCTACCATCAGGAAACTTGCATAAGCCTCCTAGTCTCCTCCATCAGAGGGCAGACAGAAGCAGCAAGAAGAATCACAACCCCACTGTGTCTAGAACAAAAGCCACCATATAGAAAGTTAATCAGGGTGAAAATTCACAATGTCCCAGATGAAGGGAAAAGATAAAACCCCAGAAAAACTAAATGAAGTGGAAATAGGCAAGCTTCCAGAAAAAGAATTCAGAATAATGATAATGAAGATGATCCAGGGTCTCTGGAAGACAATGGAGAAGGTATAAGAAATGTTTGCCAAAGAACTAAAGAGCAAATAGAGATGAATAATACACTAGAAGGAATCAATAGCAGAATAACTGAGGCAGAAGAATGGATAAATGACCTGGAAGTCATTTATGGATAAATGACAGAATGCTGGAAATACTGCCACAGAACAGGATATAGAAAAAGAATGAAAACAAACAAAAAATGAAGATAACATACGAGACCTCTGGGATGACATTAAATGCACCAACATTTGCATTATAGGGGCCCCAGAAGGAGAAGAGAGAGAGAAAGGACCTGAGAAAAATACTTGAAGAGATTAACTTCAAGCTGGAAATCTCCCTAAAATGGGAAAGGAAATAGTCGACCAAGTCCAGGAAGCACACAGAGTCCCAGGCAGGATAAATGCAAGGACGAATACACCAAGACACTTAGCAATCAAACTGACAAAAATGAAAAATAAAGACAAAAATGTTAAAAGCAACAAGGGAAAAATGACAACATAACAGGGGAATTCCCATAAGATTATAAATTGATTTCTCAACAGAAACTCTACAAGTCTGAAGGGAATAGCATGATATATTTAAAGTGATGAATGAGAAGACCCTACAAAGAATATTCTACCCAGCAAGACTCTCATTCACATTTGATGGAGAAGTCAAAAGCTTTACAGGCGTGCAAAAGTTAAGAGAATTCAGCACCACCAAATCAGTTTTACAAGAAATGCCAAAGGAATTTCTCTAAGCAGTAAACACAAGAGAAGGAAAAGACCTACACAAAATAAACCCCAAAACAATTAAGAAAGTGTTAACAGGATCATACATATTGATTATCTTAAATGTAAATAGATTAAATGCACCAACCAAAGACATAGACTGGCTGGCCAGATGAAAACATGTGCATGCATGCACTTTCACTTACCACATCACTCTACTTAACCCCCTGAATTGTATGTAATTATTTTATACTGTTAGGTTAATCATAGATGGGGAAACGATAGAAAGGCTGAGAGACTTAATTTTGAGGGGCTCCAAAATCACTGCAGATGGTGACTGCAGCCATCAAAGTAAAAGATACTTGCTCTTTGGAAGGAAAGTTATGACCAACCTAGACAGCATATTAAAAAGCAGAGACATTGCTTTGCCCACAAAGGGCTATCTAGTCAAAGCTATCATTTTTCCTATAGCCATGTATGGATGTGAGACTTGGACTATAAAGAAAGCTGAGTGCCGAAGAACTGATGCCGTTGAACTGTGTGTTGGAGAAGACTCTTGAGAGTCCCTTGGACGGCAAGGAGATCCAACCAGTTCATCCTAAAGGAAATAAGTCCTGAATATTCATTGGAAGGACTGATGCTGAAGCTGAAACTCCAATTCTCTGGCCACCTGATGCAAAGGATTGACTCATTGGAAAAGACTCTGATGCTGGGAGGGATTGGGGGCAGGAGGAGAGGGGGACGACAGAAGATGAGATGGTTGGATGGTATCAATGACTCGATGGACATGAGTTTGAGTAAGCTCCAGAAGTTGGTGACGGACAGGGAAGCCTGGCATGCTGCAGTCCATGGGGTCTCAAAGAGTCAGACACAACTGAGCAACTAAACTGAACTGAGGTTAATCATGTTTCCATCATGGCTTACAATTGTAATGATATTTTATTTTTGTCTGGCTATTGATTGTGAACACTTATAAACTCTTCTACTATTGTGAATTTTGCTTAAAAAAAAAAAAACAAAAAACTACAGTACATTCATACCATGGAGTATCACTCAGCAATAAAAAGGAACAAGCTATTTATGTATACAACAACTTAGATAAATCTTGAAAGAATTATATGAGTAATAAGAGCCAATTTGAAAGGCTTATATTTATATAAAGGTTATATATACTATCTTTGGACTTCCCTGGTGGCTTAGATGGTAAAGCATCTCTCTACAATGTGAGAGAGACCTGGGTTCAATCCCTGGGTTGGGAAGATTCCCTGGAGAAGGAAATGGCAACCCACTCCAGTACTCTTGTCTTGAAAATCCCATGGATGGAGGAGCTTGGTGTAGGCTACTATCCATGGGGTAGCAACGAGTTGGGCATGACTGAGTGACTTCATTTTCACTTTCTATATATACTATCTTACTCCATTTATATTAATTTGAAATGACAAATTTCTAAAAATAGAGAAAAAACAGTTACCATGATTAAGGGCTTCCTTTGTGGCTCAGCCATAAAGAACCAGTCTGCCAATACAAAGTATTTGGGTTTGATCCCTGAGTTGGGACAATTCCCTGGAGGAAAATATGGCAACACACTCCAGCGTTCTTGCATGGAGAGATCCCATGGACAGAGGAGCTTGGTGGGCAACAGTCATAGGGGTTGCAAAAGAGTTGGACATGACTGATAGACTAAACAACAACGAGTTAAAGAAGGTGTGGGGATGGGATGGAAGTATTTGTATTTATAAAAGGGCAAAATGAGATATCTTTGTGGTGATGAAATCATTCTGTATCTTGACTGCATCAATGTCAATGTCATGATTGTTATATTTTGTTATATCTTGGTTTTTCTTTCTTCCAATTTGACTTTTCTCCATCCAGGTGTGAATGTTATCTTTTTCCTGTTTTCTGGATTTTTTCCTAGCTCATTTCCTGTACCATTTTATGGTACATCCTCTGCCTAAACAAGTGCATTCATAACCTCAAGCATTACTGATCAGCTCCTGATTGAGAAATATAAGCATACTCAAAAGACTACCCAAACAGAGTTAAATAAAAGGATGATTTACAAAGCTTCATCAAGAGTTAATGGAACCAACAGTGAAACACCAAAGGACAGGTTGCAATCAGAAAATATTACTATCCCCAGACCTGCAGGTACATAGAGAGGGGAAAATGATACTGAGGCTGAGAGAGAGCTGGAGTCATGAATTGTAGAGGTGGGTGTGCTACAATCAGGGAATATATATCTGCATGTAAAACACTAAGACAAAAGGCCTGCCACCACCATCTGAAAGAAGAGGTTCAATTCAACCAGCCTCAGGTGGCCAAACTGTCCTCCTTATGCCCAAGAATGGTAAGAATCTGTTCTATCAAGGATTTATTTAGTGCTGCTCTTTCTTGTTTGGGGATTCCATGTGCACTAGATCAGCCTTCAGGAGGACAAAACTATGTGGTTGCTATGATACTTAGCTCCCATCCCTGCTGCAATGGACAGCATATGGCCCACCCAAGCTTCAGGGTGGATAGGGAAAGAATTGAAATATATGTAAAGGATGGGTCATGTAAGTCTATACCCAATTATTAACAGCCTCCTCTACTGAGGTTGTCTTCTGTAAAACATTCTGCTGAATATTTTGTCAGTCAAAATTCTTCACTCTGCTTACTGTGCAAGGTTTACTCACATGAATCTCCCCCAGATACATGCTGTCCATCTTTTAATCTTGTCACATCATGGTAGACATTAATTTCTAACTTTAAATTTCAGGTACTATTTTTCTGGGCACACTTTACCATAGTATTTTCTTCAGTTTTTGGCCTATCATTTTTCTCCTTTTGTAAAGTGCCATATGTTTATGGGTACTCTTTCAGACCACTGAAACATGAAAAGGAAGAAAACTGCAAGGAAATGAGTTCAATCATTTACCAAGGAAGACTTGGTTCCTTCATAAGGAACACACACACATACACACACCACACACACACACACACACATATATAATGTATCTATGTTTTATATATTTCATTCAATATAGAGAATGGTGAAAGACATTTCAAGGGTTCCAGGGTAATGAGTGGTTCATGCTTTTCATAAATGTCTGCTGTTCTTGTTTAGTTGCTCAGTCGTGTCCTGCTCTTTGCAACCCCATGGACTGTAGCCCACCAGGCTCCTCTGTCCAAGGGATTTCTCAGGCAAGAATAGTGGAGTGAGTTGCCATTTCCTTCTCCAGGGGATCTTCTGCACCCAGGCATCAAACCCACATCTCCTGCTTTGGCAGGCAGGTTCTTTGCCACTGAGTCACAAGGGAAGCATAAAGATGTCTAATGATACAAAATACCAAATGCATAAATATTGTTTTTTTTCAGGAATAAAAAGTAGAAGACAGAAAATATGTTAATTATGCATTAATTGATATATTGACAGTGTTTGTTTTAATCAGCTTGTATTGAGGAAGTCATGGCATGCTTGCATGTGACTTCAATATGTCTTTCACTAGAAAGCATCAGAGTGATGACTTCTATGATTTTATACTACACATATGACAGTTCTATTGTACACTCTTGCTGTATTATTCTCTTTCAGGATTATCTTGCACAGAATTCAGAAATTGAATTTCAGATGGTAAATTATTTAGTGAGAAGTCTACTTTTTATCCACAAGCATGGAGATATATACAGTTCAACTAGACTGGCAAAATATTGTAGAATTTTATATTGGAGCTAAAAATATTTTAATATTATGTAATTAATTAGTATTAACCCTAATTATAACTCTAGGGTTATTATTGCAATAATAGTGATTACTTCAAAATCCTCTAATACTGATTTATCATTCCATGGTCAATTATTTTATTTTACACTTATATTGGGTCTTATACAACTAGAAATTAAAGACTTTTGAACACGAAAGCTTAAAATCATCTTTTACAATGACTTTTTGAGTATTAGACATAGATATATTTATAAGATGATCTAAATTCACACAATATATTGCAAGCATTTTCTTACATTAAATCTATCAGATACCAAAATAGGAAACACTCTGACAAACAAAATAGACACAGTATCACTAGCAAACGTCCATATATGTGGCTCCATTTTGTCCCTAGTTTTGTGTCTTTGGATTCAACCAATTGCAAATTGTTTGGTACTATAGTATTTACTACTGAAAAAAATAAAATCCATGTGAGTGGACCTGAGCTGTTCAAATCCATGTTGTTCAAGGGTCATCTATATAACAATAATTAATAAAAAAGTATGAAACACTGCAAGAATTACCAAAATGTGACTAAAAGGCACAAAGTGAATAAATTTTGGGAAAATGGCAAACTTGTTTGACACGCTTGCCTGAGGCCATAAACCATAAATTTTTAAAAATGAAGTATCTATTAAGTGTAGTCACAGGAAGTACAATAAAACAAGGTATACCTATTTTCTCCCTTCAGTTCTATCCATGTTTTATATATTTAGTTGGGTGTATATATATTGATAATTGTTATATGACCCCATGAAATTGACCCTTTTATTATTATATAATATCCACTGTCACTTGTGGATGATCTAAAAGAAGTTGATAAATTCCTAGACACATACAGCTTACCAGGACTGAATCCTGAAGAAATAAAAAGCCTGAACAGTCCTATATATGGTAAAAAAAAAAAAAAAAAAAAACTAAAAAAATTATCCAATTATAAAATACTCCCAACACACAAAAATCCCAGGACCTGATAGATTCACTTGTGAATTCTGCCAAATATTTAAGGGAGAACTAATGCCAATTTTTCTTAAATGTGTCCAAAAAAACAAAACAGGACGAAACACTTAGCTTTTTCAATGAGGTCAGCAAAGCTCAGACAGACAACACAAGAATGGAAAATTACAGGCCAATATCTAGATGAATATACACACAAAAATTCTCAACAAAATGCTGATAATCCAATTTCAACAACTCATTAAAATATACTGTATAGCCAAGAGGTATTTATCTGGAATGCAAATATGGCTCAACATATGAAAATCAATGTAATACATCAGAATGAAGGATAAAGAAACCACATGACCATCTCAATAAATGCAACATTTGACAAAATTCAACCACCTTTCCATGGTAAAAACTCTCAACAAACTAGGAATAGAAGACAGATACTCAACATAAAGAATACCATTTGTAAATGTCCACAACTATCATAGTCAATGACTAAAAACGGAAAGCTTTTCCTTTCAGATCAAGAACAAGGTGAGAATGGTCACTCTTGCTGCTTCTATTCAACATAGTACTGGAAATCCTAGCCAGGCCTAATAGGTCTAAAAATAAAATAAGAAAAAGAAACACAGGTATCCATACTGGGAAAGAAGAAATAAAACTGTTACTGTTTGCAGATCACATGATCTTACACACAGAAAACTCGGAGGACTTTACAAAAATCTCTTGGAACTAAGAAATGAATTCATTAAAGTTGCAGGATAAAAAGGAACATACGAAAGTCAATTCTGTTTCTATATTAATAATAAACTACCTGAAAAGGAAATTAGGAAAACAAATTTACAAAACAGAAAATATTTATAAATAAAGCAACTAAGGAGATAAACTATTTGCACACTGAAAACTACAAAATGCAAAATGTTGATGAAAGAAGATAGAAACAAACGGAAAGATAGTCTATGTTCATGAAATAGGAGACTTCATACTATTGAAATGTCCATACTAGCCAAAGTGATCTACAAATTCAGTGATCCCTATCAAAATCCCATTGATTTTCTTTTTTTATAGAAGTAGAACAAACAGTGCTAAATTTAACATGGAACTGCATAGGACCCCAAATGTCAAATGCTTTTGAAAAAGAACAAAGCTGGAGGCATCACACTTTCTGATTTCAAAATAAATCAGAAAGATACAGTGATTACAACAGTATGGTACTGGCATTAAGCATGTGTGCTCAGTTGCATCTAATTCTTTTTGACCCTATGGATTGTAGCTCATCAGACTTCTCTGTCCATGGGGATTTCCTAGGCAAGAATATTGGAGTGGGTCGCCATTTTCTTACCAACCCAGGGATTGAATCAGCATCTCCTCCATTGGCAGGTGGATTTTTTTTTTTAACCACTGAGCCACTAGGGAAGCCCCACTGGCATAAAGATCCATATGTAATCAAACAGAATAGAAAAGAGAGCCCAGAAATTAATCCATGAATATATAGTCAAGTGATCTTCTATAAGGGTGTCAAGCATACACAATATGGAAAGGATAGACTCTTCAACAAATATTATGGGGAAAACTGTTTGTCCACATGCAGAAGAATAAAACTCATATTTTATATTATACACAAAAATCAACTAAAAAAATCAAAAAGACTTAAATACAAAACTGCAACTATAAAATTCCTAAATGAAAACATAGGGCTAAAGCTTTATGGTATTGGTCTCAGAACTGATTTCTTAGATGTGACATGAGCAAGAAAAGCAAAACAGACAAATGGGACTGCACCAAAGTTAACAACCAACAGAAATTAAAAAAAAAAATCATCCTATGAAATTGGAGAAATTATTTGAAAACTACTTATATCAGATAAGGCATTAAAATCCAAATACATAGGAACTCCTATAATTTCCTGCCATATTCAGCAAAGTGGACATGTTTTTCTATCATCCTGCCACATACATGACAGAATGGATGAAGGAAATGGCAGCCCATTCCAGTATTCTTGCCTGGAGAATCCCATGGACAGAGGAGCCTAGCGGGCTACAGACCATGGGGTCGCGAAACTTGGACATGACTTAACAACTAAACTACCACCACCGTGGATGAATCTTGAGGATATTAAGTTAAATAAGCCAGTCACAGCATACAGATAGCCAACAAACACAAGAAAAATTCTCAAAAGATCACAAATTATTAGAGAAATGTAAATCAAAACTACAATGAGATATAACCTCACACTTGTCAGAATGGCCATTACCATCAAATCTACAAACAATAAAAGCTGGAGAAGGTGTGAAGAAAAGGGAACCCACTGTTGGTGGAAATAAAAGTTGATACAGACACTATGGAGAACAGTATGGAAGTTACTTAAAAAATTAAAAATAGAACTACCACATGATCTAGCAATCCAACTATGGGGCATGTATCCAGAGAATAATTCACAAAGATACATGCACCCAAATATTCACTGCAGTGGTATTTACAATAGCCAGGACATGGAAACAAACTACATGTTCATCAAGAGAAGAATGAACAAAGATATGGTACATATAAACAATTGAATATTACTCAGCCATAAAAAAGGAACAAACTGGGTCACTTGTAGAGATGTGGATGGACCTAGATACTGAGATATAGAATGAATTAGGTCAGAAAGAGGAAAAAAAAATCATATATTAATGCATATAGGTGGAATCTGAAAAACTAGTATAGAAGAGCTTATTTACAAAACAGAAATAGAGACACAGACATAAAGAACAAATGTGTGAATATCAAGGAGGCAAGGGGGAAATGGGATGAATTGCGAGATAGGGATTGACATATATATACACTATTGATATTAATACTAATACTATGTTTAAAACAGATAACTAATGAGAACTTACTGTATAGCCCAGGGGACTCTATTCATTGCTCTCTGTTGACTTAAATTGGAAGGAAACCCAAAAAAGAGGTGATATGTATATATATATAGTTGATTCCCTTTTCTGTACAGTAGAGAATAATACATTATAAAGCAACTATACTCCAATAAAAATTAAAAACTAAATAAAGTAGATAACCAACAAGGATATACTCTATAGCACAGGGAACTCTGCTCAGTATTCTGTAATAACCTTTTCCCTAAATGGGAAAAGAATGTGAAAAGAATAGACACATGTATGTGTAAAAGAACTAAATTAAAAATCTTAAAAAATTAGCCAGTCATAAAAGAACAAATATTGCATGATTCCACTTATATTAGATATCTTAAATAGTAATATGTGAACCGTGAACTTCCAGATGTTCAAACTGGTTTTAGAAAAGGCAGAGGAACCAGAGATCAAATTGCCAGCATCCACTGGATCATCGAAAGAGGAAGAGAGTTTCAGAAAAACATCTATTTCTGCTTTATTGACTATGCCAAAACCTTTGAGTGTGTGGATCACAATAAACTGTGGAAAATTCTGAAGGAGATGGGAATACCAGACCACCTGACCTGCCTTTTGAGAAACCTATATGCAGGTCAGGAAGGAACAGTTAGAACTGGACATGAAACAACAGAGTGGTTCCAAACAGGAAAAGGAGTATGTCAAGGCTGTATATTGTCACCCTGCTTATTTAACTTATATGCAGAGTACATATGGAGAAGGCAACGGCACCCCACTCCAGTACTCTTGCCTGGAAAATCCCATGGATGGAGGAGCCTGGTAGGCTGCAGTCCATGGGGTCACAAAGAGTCAGACACAACTGAGCGACTTCACTTTCACTTTTCACTTTCATGCATTGGAGAAGGAAATGGCAACCCATTCCAGTGTTCTTGCCTGCAGAATCCCAGAGACGGTGGAGCCTGGTGGGCTGGCATCTATGGGGTTGCACAGAGTTGGACACGACTGAAGTGACTTAGCAGCAGCAGCAGCAGCAGCAGCAGAGTACACCATGAGAAACGCTGGGCTGGAGGAAGCACAAGCTGGAATCAAGATTGCTGGGAGAAATATCAATAACCTCAGATATGCAGATGACACCACCCTTATGGCAGAAAGTGAAGAAGAACTAAAGAGCCTCTTGATGAAAATGAAAGAGGACAGTGAAAAAGTTGGCTTAAAGCTCAACATTCAGAAAACGAAGATCATGGCATCTGGTCCCATCACTTCATGGTAAATGGGAGGGATTGGGGGCAGGAGGAGAAGGGGATGACAGAGGACGAGATGGCTGGATGGCATCACTGACTCAATGGACGTGAGTCTGAGTGGACTCCGGGAGTTGGTGATGGACAGGGAGGCCTGGCGTGCTGTGATTCATGGGGTCGCGACGAGTCGGACACGACTGAGTGACTGAACTGAACTGAACTGACTTTATTTTGGGGGGCTCTAAAATCACTGCAGATGGTGATTGCAGCCATGAAATTAAAAGACTCTTACCCCTTGGAAGGAAAGTTATGACCAACCTGCTGCTGCTGCTGCTGCTGCTAAGTCGCTTCAGTTGTGTCCGACTCTGTGCGACCCCATAGACGGCAGCCCACCAGGCTCCCCTGTCCCTGGGATTCTCCAGGTAAGAACACTGGAGTGGGTTGCCATTTCCTTCTCCAATGCATGAAAGTGTAAAGTTAAAGTGAAGTTGCTCAGTCATGTCTGACTCTTAGCGACCCCATGGACTGCAGCCCACTAGGCTCCTCTGTCCATGGGATTTTCCAGGCAAGAGTACTGGAGTGGGGTGCCATTGCCTTCTCCGATGACCAACCTAGACAGCATATTAAAAAGCAGAGACATTATCTTGTCCACATAAATCCATCTAGTCAAGGCTGTGGTTTTTCCAATAGTCATGTATGGATGTGAGAGTTGGACTATAAAGAAAGCTGTTAAAGAAATTCTTTAACATTTTTTGTAGTACAGAAGTGAGGGTGTTGAAGTTGTTCTTGCCTTTCCTTGTCTGAAAAAGTCTTCATTTTGCCTTTACTTTTGCAATATTTTTGATGGGAATAAAATCCTAGGTTGACCTCTCATTTAAATATGTTATACCATTGCTCTATGTATAGTAGTAGTTTCTGCCAACAAGTCTGAAATAATTCTTATCAGGGTTCTGCTGTATATATGTGCCTTTCAATGGGCTAATTTTAATTACTTTCCACTATATTTTAAAAGCACTTTGATTATAATCACGCTTGATGTAATTTTTTTGTTCCTAATTCTGCTTGGGGTTCATTGAGCTTCTTGGATCTATATATTTACTATTTTAATCAAATTTGGAAAATTTTCAACCATTAATCCTTCAAATATTTATTCTCTATCTCTTCCCCTTTGTAGGACTCCCAGTACACATGTTAGATCCACTAGTATTAATCTCTGGTATCACTAATCCTTTATACATTTCTTTTTCAGTCTATTTTCTGATTTTGGTTTGTTTTGGTTTTTCTTGCTATAGTTTCAAGTTCAGAAGTCATTACTTCTGCAAGGTGTATTCTGCATTTAACAGCCTCCAGCAAATTTTTCATTTTGGATATTTCATTCTTTTCATTGATATAATATCCATTTGTTTCTTTCTTATGCTTCACATTTCTCTCATTATGTCCTTGTTTGCTTTAATTCTCGGGCATACTGAGTATGTTTATCATAAATCTTTCAACATCTCATAGTCCTCTCATTCTTCTCTAGGTTTGTTTCTAATGACTGAGTTTACTCCAAATTTGGGCAATATTTTCCTGCTTTTTTGCATGTGAAGCAGTTTTTAATTATTTGCTGTGCATTGTAAATGTTATGTTGAAGGGTATTAGATTTTACTGTATTTCTTTAAAGGATAAGGTCATTTTTCTGGCTGGATATTAACATGCTTGAGATTAGTTTGATTCTCTCTGAGCTTGTTCTGAAACCCTCTGAAGACAGTTCTATGGTAACATTTCTCTAAAGTTGGTTTATATTCTTTATAAATCTACTTAAATGTGCCATATTTTCACTCTGCTGACTGGAACCTGAATGATTCTTTTACATAATCTCTAGCAACTTTCTGGCTTCCAGATCCCCAGAAATGGTTCTTTCCCTAGATTTTGTTCTTTTGCCTGTCCCTTTCATTTCTCCCAATGAAGGTGCAGATCTATATAAGACAGAGACTCAAAAGGAACTTTTATTCCTATTCTTATAACTTTCTCTCCATATCTCTATTCAATATGATGCTTGATGCCACCATTTCTAGCTGCCTTATCCTTCCTAAAATCCAGTCTCTGTCTTCTCAATTCAGAGGGACCACTGGACTTTGATTTTTTCTCCCCTGCAATGGAATTTGAAAACTGCCTCTAGGCAGAAAGCTAGGATGATCACAGAGCTTATCTCATTGATACACTTTTCCAGAGATCTTAGTCCAGCACTGCATGCTTATTATCTGAAATAGTTGTTTCACATATATTTCCAGTGTTCTAGTTTTTTTATGGTAAGAAGACAAATTAGAATTCTGTTCCCTTCTCAGGGCTGGAAGCAAAAGTCCAGAAATATGTTCTAATAGTTATTGTTATATAACCATCCAACTTTTTTTTTCCAAAACATCAATCCAATTTATATTATCATTACAATGACTACTTCCTTTACTGAATTTTCATTGAAAGTGAAAGTGAAAGTCAAGTTGCTCAGTCCTGTCCCACTGTTTGTGACCCCAGGGACTGTAGCCTACCAGGCTCCTCTGTCCATGGAATTTTCCAGGCAAGAGTACTGAAGTGGGTTAGACTCCAAATTTAACAGCACATTTTCACATGAAAACATGTATATATGTGATATACGTACTTTATGAGTCATACTTCATGAGTAAGTACAGAGTATATGCTAATTGGGATTAATATCAAAGTTCATATGGTTCTGTCTATAAAAATTTTAGGTATGGTTGTTTTCATCTCTGGGAAAAATTGCAGAATCCCACAGTCAGCTATGGAATCCAGAGGCATTTTATTAGTGTGAATCAACACAAAATGAGGCAAACATTGTTATAGATTTGCAGAATATTATATTTGCTTGAGTAATTAAAACATATGGTCTATTTAATGTTCTATATTAATAAAACTATTAAAATCATCCATCTTGTTATGGATCTTTACTCATTAAGAACAGATTTTAACGTTTTAAAAATATATCAGGCATTGCAGAAAGCAGAAAAGAGAAAAGAAAAAAAATAAGAAAAAGGTACTGCCCTTAATATCCATATTATTATTAATAGTTATATTAAAGATAACTACTGCTAAAATTTGGAGTATTATACTTTATATAGTTAATATACAGCTGTAACATACTTCATAAATAGCTTTATACTCTGCTTTCTCATTTAATAACTAATATAGTAAAAGTTTTAATAATTATCTTCTAGAATCACTGTATTTTATATAAATATACTATCATTGAGTCATTAACTCATGGCATTATCAAATGATTTTAAATGTAAGTACTTTTATTATCATCTTTGTGAGTCAAAACATCATTATTTATGATTTCAAATCACTACTACATGAGGCGTAATTAAATGCTCAGAGGTATAAACTTTTCCAAAGACATTCAATACACAATGAACATTTCTTTCTCAAAGTGATAAAACAATATATACTTCTACAAATAGTACTGGTTCATTCTCTGCATTCAAATTAGCTTTCACTGTTACCATTATTTTAAAAAATTCCAGGTTGAAATTGCATTTTTTACCTGATTCGGGTAAGTTTACATTCTAACTAGTGCAGTCCATTGGAATTCTAGATTGTTCAGACCCAGGTCAATGGTTCTGAAAGGTCTAGGCATTTTCCATGCTCCAATGCAGTTGATGCAGGCCCACTTGAACCTATTTTGTTCAAGGGACTCTCAGTATGCAAACTGACTTAAGTCTGTAATATGGGTGAGGGGCTCTGGCACTTCATTATCTTGTCGAGTCTCTGTGTTTCTATATCTAGAAGTTGTTATGATTATATAGGGCAGTACCTTTTTAGTGGACTGCTGGTCCATTCTTGCAGTTCACATGGGCTGATACTACAAAGGCCTCATTTACTGTAAGGATGATGTATGGAACATGAAGCCTGTGGAGATCTTTTCTCTTACTCCAAAGTTACCTTCTATTTCAAAAGATTAAGTGGAGGGTAAGTGGACATGGTTTATAGTTGAGACTAAAAGGCTCAATGTGTCTCAATTTCTAATCTTAGAGGAATATCAGAGAATTTCTAATTTTAGAGTAGAAATATCCACTGCAATGCAAGATACCCTAATAATGTGTTTGTAGAGTAAGCATGTTCCCTCAGAACAGGTAAGGCCAATACTTCCCCACCCTGCTATGAAGCAGATTTAGAGAGGGAGAGAGGGTTGTGTCTCCAAGGGAGGAAAAGTAATTGTGCCAGATTTTGGGTCTCTTCTTCATTTCTCTATTTCCTCGAGGAGAGGTAGAGGATATCCAACTCAGAAGTGTAACAATAGAGATGTTTGTGAAATTGGAGATGCTTCCAAATATGGTAGCAAAGGCAGTTGGTTTGGTGTGAGAATTTAGGAATACATAGAACTGTGTATTGCTAAATTATGATTTAAAAAACCAAATCAACCATCACCAACAAAAAAACACCCCTATGACATGGAAGCCCTGGCAATAGAGAGGATGGATGGAAAGACCCAAACCCAGAACCACTTAGCTATAGGTAGAAATGGTATTCTAGAAGGTTTGGGTTTCTCTATAAAAATAATAATGGGGAGATATTTTATAATCCAAGAAAGAAGCTGTAATCTAAAAGGGAATATATGTGTTCTGCTTCTGTAGGCTCAGGGAAGAAGTAGCAGCCCCTTGTGAAATTTTATTAATTCTTTGAAGTAAAATGGATCACTGCTCACAAATGTACATTGTTTGTGCTAAGATACCCACAGTGGACAAAACACTTGCCCAGTAAATAGATTACAAATAGTTATGACTAATCTAATAACCTCCATTATTTCATTCAGAATAACAAATGACCAATGTAAGATGACTCCCTATTTCCCTTCTCTGATGTGTCCCCAAAATAATTTTTCCTTCTTGAGAATAATGAGAAGTGATCTTGATAAGGAGGGCATCTTTGCCTTCAAATCTGACAAAAAAGAGATATAAATTTTCTTTGCAAAAATAGAACTGACCAAGTGATGTTGAATATCTTATGTTTAGGCATGAGTTCCTTTCAAAATCAGTAGAGATATTACAATTAGTATCTAGAAGTAGAGTATTTCTTCTAAGTTACTCAAATTGTAGAGCTGCATTTGTGCTCTCCTACAGATTATCCAGGAATTTATTCGAGTTTCCACATTGGGACTGTAGTTACTATAGATATCTGTCCTAAATCAGATCTTTTTTTTCCCCATTAGATCTTTTCTAATCACAGAATGGTAAAAATGAAAACAGTTATCACTTCATCTGTCAAATCAGATAAATCAACAATGAACAGAGTCATAACAGATGTCAGATTTCTCTTATTTTCAGTGATCTACGCTCTCATCTATTTCTTTCTCTCATTAACAATATATACCTTTTGTTTATCAAACTACTTACGATCTGAAGATTCAGTCTCTGAGGAAGGAGCTAACTGTCTGATATTAACTGTTTCATGATCTTCAATACTATGCTACAAAAAAAGGGATCCTCAAAATGGTAGGTTTGAGATATATTATGTAGAAGAGCTACTTTAACACTTTTATTTCACAGAGGAGGAAACTGAAGCTAAAGGAAGTTAAACGATTTGCCCATGATCATTTTCTGTAAAAGCTCTCATTTTTCTTAAGTGTGTTTATCCCTGGAATTAGGATACCAGCTTTGGAGCTAAGTGAATCAGTCACATAATTTAGCTTTTCTATATCTTGGCTTACTTTTCTATAAGATTATAA